>NW_025787799.1:0-12407 GCF_021130785.1 Homalodisca vitripennis
GTCAGAATTTACTCAACATAATATGTTTGATTCCGTTCGTAGTATACTTATAACCACGGGGGTTTCACAGGAAAATAGCGCGCAACCACAACTTTCCAGTGCCAACAGATCTTAGCATTGGATGAAATGTCTCCTCAAAGAATAAGCCATACCTTGTTGAATATTAACTAACAAAAACCAACCACGTAGAAGAGTTTATGTCTGTTTTATACCTGCGAGTAAAACTTACACCGGATACAGCAAAAACCTACGTGTTAGTTAACATTTACCACCAGTAGATGGTCAGGAGTAGCACAGCACTAATCACAAATACATTTAGAAAAAGGAGAGATCGATAGGTCTATTTTATAGCAGAAGAGCGTTGTTGGAGTGGGTGGGTTAAAGTCCCTTTAGTGTTACAGGTTTTGGTCAGCTAATCGTGATGGATATCATTAAGCCTGCCCGCTTTGGTCATGAGATGTTGACACATAGTTAGACTCCCCTTTTTCCAGTACTACTTATAGTGGATATAGGTAGGTGCCGGCCCTGACCATCTCCATCACCCATCCTGAATATGTTTTCATTCAGAGGACTCAGAGTGCATTATTGAACTAATTTAATGATATTTTAATGTTGACCTTAACGCGCATGTTGATTGGTTGTTTTGACAGTAACATGATTATAATTTTGTAATATTATTTAACATGAACTCTTATTATGAATATTATTTTTTTATTTTCACTCTAAATATGGCAAAGATTAGCAAGCCAACAGCTCTCTGAGGAGATATTTCATCCAATGCTACGATCTGTTGCCACTGGAAACGTGGTTGCGTGCTATTTTGCAGCGAAAAAAATGTGGTTATAAATATAAAATATATTACGAAAAGAATTAAACACGTTATATTGAGTAAAATCTGACAATAATAAAATATCATGAAAATAAATTCAATTTAGAACAATTAGGCCATTACCACAGAATTAAAATGTATTACACTTTAAACTAAACATTTAATATAATAGCGTTATCTACACGTCACCGAACTAAATTAGTTTTAACAAAATATCTGCCACACAATCTTGCAATAGGCATGCAAGTCTGTTTTCTTTTTAAATCAACTTTTAAATTAAAAACAACGGACAGATCTAAAAAGACATTAATTAGAAAGACTACATGAATGAATTTTTACTTGCGATGGAAACAGAAAGGTTTTTTATACATTATAATATTTAATTATTCTCTCTAGTATTTGAGATCACACCATCTAGAATTTTGCTATTTTATCATAGACACTATCTCGAGGGTTGTTTTCCTTTAATCTTCATCAGAACGCGTATTTCAAGTACACTGAACACTTATAATAATAATAATAATGTTTTCTTTATTTTCATCAAGCGTTTCTCAGTTACATACAGAACAACTGCTTTTCAGAACAACTATCGTCAAATACAACATATACATGAAAATTAAATACAAATAAATAAATAAAACCTATACATTAAGCAAATTCTGCCTCATCTTATTCTTAAATGTAGCTATTGAACATTGTTTCACGTTTGGTGGGAGGTCGTTGTACAATTTCGGGCCGAAATAAGAGAAGCTCCTCCTTACCAACTCCAGCCTAACTTCGGGAAAGTGAAGAAGATTCCCATGGCGGGTTCTGCGCTGAGAGACCTCATCCCGAAATGAGAGCTTCTCACTAAGGTACTGAGGCTCCTGATTAACAAGAGCCTTGTGGACCATGCAACACGTCAAGACCCTGCAGACGGTCTCTACCGACATCATCCCAGCGGCATCTCTGTAAGGAGAGACATGCTCAAATCGTTTCAAATTAAAAATGAAACGGATAGCAGAGTTTTGCAACTTTTGAATGCGATGCATGTCTTCTCCAGAAATGCTATTCCCGTAGGCTGGGAAACAGTAGGCGAAAAAGGACAGGACTAGTGACTGCATGATACGTAGTTTCGCAGACTCAGGTAAAAGATCTCTAAATCTGTAGAGTCCCCTCAGTCTACCGAGTGCTCGTTGACAGGCATGCGTGACATGGTCAGAGAACGTGAGGCCGCTGTCCAGCACAACGCCAAGAGTTCTCGCCCTATCAAATACAGCCAAACTCTGGCCATCGAGCCTCACCATCACTCCTCTTTCACTGAGGGACTGCACAATGTTGTGTGGCGCCGTATGCAACACAGTGCACTTGCCTATGTTTAGTTTCAGCCCATTCGCCATTGACCACCCCAATATTTTTTCAAGGTCGACATTGATCATATCAATGGCTGACACCATCTGCGATGGCTCATAAGCCAAGTGCAGCTGCGAGTCGTCAGCATAAAGAAGGCAACTGTGAAAATTTTGCACACAGGTTGGCATATCGGCTGTGTACATATTGCACAGCATATGGCTCCTCGGCAAATACCTTGAGGAATGCCTCGATACTTCACAAGCGGGGTTGATTGTTTCCACTCCCTAAACGCGTCACTTGCAGCCTGGCGTCGAAGTATGACCTTCATCCAATTGACTACGCTCAAGTCAAAGCCATTAATTAGCTCATCTTCGCCTAAAAGCAATCTCTCGGTCCAATTGAATCCCAAGGCCTTAGACAAATCCAACATAACAATAGAGTTATATTTACCCTGTCTTTGGCGTCAATCATATAATTGAAAAGATTTGTCAGGGATGTACCTGTACTATGATTGCGCCTGAAGCCCGATTGCAGCTTCGGTAAACTATCCGATGATTTCATAAAACTGTCTATTAGTCTAATGGAAATCTTTTCCAGTATCTTAGACATGGCTGGGAGTATTGAAATTGGCCTAAAGGTGGTCTACCTGATCGGCAGCTTGCCCTTACCGGTATTGGCCGAACAATACTTGTTATCCATGACTTTGGAAACCCGCTGCCAACCATGGAAACGTGTACCGGGTGTGGTAATGGTTTTGACTGCCGTTAAGGGCTCTCTGACTTGATCTTGTCCACTCGAAATTTTATCGCTGCCCACAGATTTAGATTTTATTTCATTCAATACCGACATAACGTCTCTTTTACTGAAAGCGTAAATACTTTATAATGGTTCTCTCTAATTTCTTCTATGCGGCCATTGGTTGCAAAAGAATATTCCCAGACGCTTTTATCAATCTTCGAGGCGCAGCTCCCATGTTTATTAAAGGTATTCATTAATCTCATGCTCTTTAAGTTCTGGTGGGAATGTGTTCGAGCAATCCCTTGTTTGTACAATATCATTTTTATGAAGGCATGTCCAGAACATCCTTTGGATTTTTTGAAGAGGATAGCTTTGCAGAAAAAAATCTTCTTTTTTGGTCAATTCTGATCATATTATTCAGTCGGTTTCTTATTTCTTTGTACCCCATCTCCCAGTCATCCTATATGCCTGTACTTCCAATATCTATTTCGCAACTATATTTTTTAAACTCACCTTCGTCAATCTTTCGGATGTCATCGTTTCGGCCCATAGGGCTTTTTTCTTGGAACACTTGTCTTAGCATACTACAATCGGCAATTTTTGTCAATATACTTTCCTGAATATTTTTTGTTATCCATGCCTCCACAATATCCACGTCTTGTTCGTGTTCAAAATAATACCAAGGCCCAGTCACAAGCCGCTAATACTCGCTTACAACTTTTTCTGGGTCCCAGCTGCTAAAATCCTCTATATTTAATAAATTGTGTGGTTCTATTTTGTTCTTTGTAAACCCCAACAATGCAATAGGTTAACTTGTGATCTGATAATGCGATACGCCCCTATGATCCTTAATACTCGAGACATCCACGACGCCGTTCCTCTTGACCTCAACCGTACCTGTCCACAATGATGTTGTCTAACAAAGTTGGCTGAGGTTTTTGTCTCTCTTGTGGGCTCAGTGACAATCTGTGCCGTATTGGATTCTTTCAAGAGTCTCGGCAGTAATATCGAGTTAACGTTTGCTTGTTTTTGACAAGAGATCAACATTCATATCTCCTAAACATCTCACACCCCGCCCTTCGAGATCGCAAGATCCCTCAACAGAGAGTTGAAACAAAGAAGCGAGACAGGTATGCTAACAATGCGGCCGGCCTATAAGCCACACACAGCCCGAGCCTCATCTCCCTCACACCTCATTTTCAAAAACGACAGCAAATCGCTTCTATGCCAGGGTTCAAGCAGAGGATTTCACGAGAGGAGTGCTGTTCAAATTGAATGCCATCTTTGATGTAGATAGCTTCGTCCACACCGCCTCCTTCCTTCCCAGCGGCCATCATTTGCATTGGAGTTTTCGGTCACAGCGGCAACATCGTTGATAACCAGGCCGTGAATAGTTAAACAGATGGAGTTGCTGGTGCAGCCAATGTTTCTGTCACTCCCAAAAACATCAAAATCAAAATCGCACTCAACCGAGCCCATCTCCGAAAACCCCGTATCTCAGCGATCTCATGTTTAGGTGCGCGACTCTGAGTTCGCTGGCTTCCCCCCTCACTCGTGCACATGTTTCCCGAGAGCCGCGCCGTGTCCACGACACCGAGGACGACCGAGGTTCATCCGGGCAGCCGCCGACAGCCCATGGTCCCAGAACTCATCGTCCAGTTTCAGGGGTCGGAGCTCGACAGTATGTGGCGTTCAGAGGGGGAGAGGTCGGCGCTAAATTGAGGCCAGGTAACTGCGAAACCACGTCTAACATCAGTGATCCAAGCCGTGAGGCTACCTCCACGGTTTCATGATGGTCTCTCCTACCAATACAATTGTTAACCCTCCACGAATTCCAACCCCGAAATTGTTGCACATCAGATCCAACTCGGGAGTTGAAGTCGCGGAGTGCTCTATTGCCATATATCTCCTCCGAATTAGGTTGCTGTTCAACACAATTTTTTGAATTTTGAAAAGATGTTCTGGCAGTGTACAGCAGATCCGCCATACTATGAAGAGCCTCTCTCTTTCCAGGGCCCTCCATTGTAGCCTGGACCCCCACTGTACCCTCTCCTAAGATTATTACAACCTACATGGATATACACTACAATTTAAATCTAAGTTTACATAGTTTCAATAGTATACGGTTGACCATTTTCAGTTCTTGACCGGGCAACAATCCTCGATCGCAACCTCTTTCAAACAACGATGACCTGCAGGCATAGGGCAAGGTGAGAGTCATCAATGAGCAGGACCTTTTTCAATGATCCCTATCCAAAGGTTCCCTATTATCTACTGTTTTGATTTTTCACTCAATTGAAAGAGGATTGGTTTAGGCTAATGACAGCTTACTTCTTATTAATTAAACAACACATTTTGGAAATGTGTAAACCAAAGTATTAAACAAATGTTTATTTTCAATTAAATTTTAGTATTGTGCAGTGGACAAAAATTTGCTAGGAGATTTTTATTTCTCAGTGTAGACACGAAGTATAAGCGTAAGAGTGAACTACGAAGTTGAATTTTACAGATCTATATTTGTATTTTTTTAATTATCTCAAATACTTGTAGTAGTTTGAATATACGGTTCTTGGTAAACGCTAAATCTGCTCGCACCAAACGTTGCCTGTTGCCTGCCGGATTTGTGGCGGTTCTGGGAATTACTTTCTCCATGGTTTATAATATTTTTGTGATATTAAACTTTCCGTAAAGTGTTGATTTAAGATGAGAAAATGAATATCAGCTACGTAAAATAATAAGAGGTTAACGATAATTATTTATTTGAAACTATACAAAAAATTTGGTATCAAACTAATATAGACTATCAAACACATAAAAACTATTTGTTAATCAGCACACTATGTAATGACTACTTGACAAAATAAAATAAGATGAAATTATTTTTGAAAGATATTGTTGGATAAAAAATAGTGTAGTGGAAAAAATTAAACAGTGGTTACATGATTTCACCGTGTTAAACTATAAACCGTGAAGGACTGGTATGCCTCGCACTCTGGCGGCCGCCATCTTTGTTCGGTGTGGACGTCATACAGCCACACCCCCCCCCCCCCCAAGGTTTATGGAGTGTTCAATCACCCCCAATTTGCAAGTCTGTGAGTCGCTGGTGCCAGTCGCAGGACTGGATCGGTAGGTCCTGCCGCAATCCACACCGATAGCCGGAGGTGTATATTTAGATAAGATTAGATGAAACGTTATGTAATCCAACTATAGTAAAACAAGGTAAATACACACAGAAAACCCCCCAAAATATATAACTATTAGGCCTACTAGTAGCTTTCGTATAAGTATAAAGGACTATGAAAACTATTTTTTAATGCTTTAAAAAATTTAAACAAAAGCTAAGAAGATAGATTAGTCTGCAAGGATAAATTAGGAGATGCACTGAAAGTCGGAAAGTGTTTTGAAGACGTTTTGTACCCAAAGTATCATTAAAGGAGGGAACGATCTCACGCGCTGTGCTACGATGCGGTGAAACATCTAAAGCTCCGACAAGCAATTCTTGCTTGAACAGATGGCAATTATAATTCTCTCGCTGCGGCTCCATTGCAAAGTTGCTTATGAAACAATATTAACTCCACAGTTAACTGTTTGTTACATGTTAGTTTATGCCTTGTCTCTCCAAGTGCCGTGGGAGGACATGAACAAACCACGTAGAAAAATCACTCATACAGTGTTGCACTTTGCGCTCAAACGATTCAAGGTTTTAGCCTAATAAATAAAATTAAATGTGAAAATGTAGTTGAGAATATTTACACTGTATACAAATAGATCTTAATAAACTAATTATATTATTATGTTAGCTATTTAATCTAAACTAATTCAGAAACACCAATAAATGGTTATCCACAACTGGTAAGTTTCATCACATTTTTTACTAAGAAGTCCATGCTGAGTGTGATTCTGAAACAGTCCCTTTCGTCACGTGTGTTCAAAAATTCCATTACATCCCTGCGGGACGCGCTTACGGCCACGGGTCCCCTGAGTTTAAAACATTTCTCTCAAACATACTTAATTTCGGTGTCTCACCTGCTCCCTCCCCGTTAGCCACATCCCTCTGCTTTTGGTCCATTTATTACAATCACTGCCTCGAATGGTTTATACCTTCGGATTTGTTCCAAGCAAAAGAATACGATTGCATTAACTTGAAAACATTCTAATTTAATTTGGCAATACGTTTTCAGAGCACATAGCTATCTGGCGTCTATATACAACTAAATCCTGTGTAATTATATGGAATATGCTCCCACGAGTCTCAGTAGTAACACTTGAACTATTTTAGATCTATGTCGAGGAACTCTGGAGTCGAAGCACTATCACACTGTTCTTAGTGAATAGTACTTATTAGATGTAATATGATTCGGCGATATGATATTTTTGATCAGATGATATTAGTAATATAGTTACTGTATCAGGAAACCGCCATTTTTCGTTGTTCGTGGTGTAAGAGGATCAGAATGTTGAGTGAAATTGTACGAGTAATTCTTATTTCCGGTTTGCTCATCGTATTTCTGGTTCGAATTAATTATATTTTCGACATTGTTATTTTACACCGAGAAGACAATAGACCTAACTATTATAACAATTTCTGTAAGTGAGGTTGGATTTCATGTAACAGTCCAGTATTTTTAATTTTATGGAATATAGATATTGTTATTGAAAATTTGTAAAACTAATATCAACATCCAATAATAGTCGTACTAACACATTTCACTACTTACATCATGGTAATTATCATTCAGCATCCCATACTATGATTGGAGTCCTATGAAGTTTTTTGACATAAATTTAAGTTAATTCAGTTTCCAAATGTCAAGATAAACAATGCATAATAAAAACGAATGGATGTCATAAACACTTTTATCTGTAAGGAGGTTTAACTTTCCTCAACAAATTAATAAAGTTATAAAGGGATAAATACAGATTGATATCTTATATTTAGACCGTGTGGTTGCCTAAACTTTACAATGATTCCAATTTACAAATTACAACATTTTTTAACATAATTTTTGGGAAAAATATATGGTAGTATTACACTAAATAGGTCCTACATACTTGGGAATAGGGAACCCCACTACACGCTTATGTCTACTTCTTTTTCACTTGTAGTTCCACTTCGCGGCTAGGGTGAAAAATCCTAACTTCATCCCCTGTGCCCTACTCTTCAATAGGACATATATTGGGTGTGGAAATCTCTTCATTTGTACTTCAAACGGTTTTCGAGATATTGTATGGAACCAACCTACGTTTAAACATTGCAAAGATATGAAACTTTTTTCAAACTGGCCAGATTATACTATAAAGTTTACGATTGGTTTTAAATGTCCATAAGAGAATCCTCAGTATTATTTTTTATGAAAGAATAAATATCCGTAAACCTGATACAATAAAGTGCATGTCTTTGCTTCCTCAATATATGTTTGTTATCCAGTCTTACGATTCAGTCTAGGGAATTATATCAGTATTATATGTACCTAATGCAGTATCGGTGTACCTCATCCGTGGAAAATGCAACGCGAAATCCCCTCAACCGATTTTGCTTTCTTAAAAATTCCATATTAGTGGCTTAGGGTGAACTAGCTTTGTGATTTCCACTTGTTATAATCACGGACTCATTGCGGTCGCATTGTTTCCTCGGATTGAAGTCACGGAGGAAATGGGTGTTTGTTGAAAGCTCAGGGTATCATGCCCCGTCCTCGATTCTGTTCCCTCAGCTAGCTGTAAATATGCCGCTCCTCAATGTCTAAGCGAAACGAAAATGCAATACTGTCAGGTATACATATATGTTGCACAAATCAGTTTATTACATGTAACGGGCACTTTCAATTAATATTTAGTACTTTGGTACAACCAAGTTGGGAATTTTCAATACTTTGAAGCCCCAAGTAGGGAGTAAGTAGCCCGGGGTATTTTTGAAATAAGATATTAGACCTAAATACAATATCAGGGTCCATAAGAATGCTCATACCAAAATTTCATTACAATCGGTTGAACAGTTTATCGCGTTAAAGCTAACCAACACCAAACAAAGGCACTTTCGCAATGGTGTAATAATATTACATGCGTCTTCGCCCACAATTGCACAAACTTAGTGGAACTCCAAAGTCGAATTTCAGAGCTTTGCTAATCGAAAGCACTTGTGAGTGTAATACGAGTAGGTCCTATGGTATGTTTTAAATGGAATTAGCTTCATAGGCTAGAATCTACGCATCAGGTACCCATTTGGTCAGATTACCTTATTTCAGGTGTTGCTCTTCTAAGTCACACTTTATCATATTTCCAACGCAAAATTGGAATTTTCTATATTACCCCGAGAATATATACGAGTAGGCTATATGAACACCTACCAAATTAATATTGCAATGAGGCTAGATAACAAGAACAGTATTAATTTTGTAATAAGGTTGGATTAAAAACAGAGTACAGTATTACTACAATTAGAAATGGATCTAGATTTTATTATTGAAAATAAAAACTAATAATCATCAATAATACTTTCTATTAATGACATATCATCAGCTATATGTTTACAGTTGAAACATATTATGATATGTAGGTGATGTATCTGTATTTACGGTAAAGTACATCTACTTGCTTCCCGAGTCCACGTATCGCTATATCATATCCTCGCTCCAGCCTTGTACAAATATATTAGTAATTTATAGTACCTAGGCACGTAACCGCATGTAGGCATATAGGTATAAGTGAGAAACGGGATGCGGATTATCTTCTCACGACGCGGAATGTTTTTTTATTGAATCATGCTTCAATGCCCAGTCCGTCCGATTTTTCTATCCGTCAGCTATTGTAAAAGAATGTATGTCTACCGAAAAAACAAACGATTTAATTAACAATTTAGTTTTTGTGGTAAATAAAAATATTAAGAATAAATTAAATGTGTTAGCCTTATAGATCCGAATCCTGTTACTTTTTTATGTGTTGTCACTCTATAAATGTTAACGAAATAACTTAAAATAATGGTTAAATTAATGAAATATAAGGTCGTGCTGTCCTAAATACAATGTTTATCATTGAACAGTTTGACTAAGTTTAACAGGCCATTTAAATTAACACGCCAGACAATTCGCAACTTTAGAGGACCAAGAATGGATTTTTTAACTCTTGTTAGATACCAGTGGGGGCGTATCCCGGAAGGATCTTTCGAAATAGAAGAATCAGGTCTTATAATTCAGCTCAAGGACCATAAGAATGTCCATGTAAAATTTATTTAAGTTACAATCATTTTAATGGTTTACCCCCGCGTGAAAACAAAAAAGGCACTTTCAGCATTTATAATATAATTAGAGATTTAATGATTAGTGGTAGGTAACAAAATTATCCATTTGGGCTTTATAATACGATGTCATTACAAGGAAAAAAAAAATGTAAAATCTATTAACCCTGGTTTAGGTTTTGGACGGATTATACAAACGTAAGTTTTTTAATTCAATATTGTTTGGATACACACGTATTAAATTCTCATGGGTTATGTGCCCGTATACTTCTGGGAACATTCCCAGCCGAGTTGTCAAGATCGCAGTCATCAAAAATTGGGCTTATACGGGTTAAGAATAATCGAAACTTTATACAGTTAGCTACAACAGGAACTATCATTATCGTTGGATGTTTTATCATACTACAGAAATAGTTTGAAATTGCTTATATAATCACGCGACTCTCTCTCTCTCTTTAAAGGTCAGTTCGTTATCAATAGAATAACGTGCGGGACAGGAACAGACAGGAATACTATATTTTCCGTTCCTAGAGTGACAAACTTCATTCAAGCCCAGCCAATTTGTTCACTAGGAAATCTGTTTTGTTCTTAAAGAATGGATAGCATTTAAATTGGATACAAAAGTTCACCTTTTGGCAAGATTTAATCTTTCGAGGCTGTATTTATAAACAAGTCTTTCTTGTTCCATTGTAATAATGTATCTTCCTAAGCCCTTCACTAGCACACATTTCTCTACCGATGATGGCCTTGACTTTCCAGTAGTGGTCCATGAGAAACCAAGTGGGGAGGTGTGAAACGCACCGACAAAGTGTAACACTAGATTTGTGTTGTGTTACAATGAAATGTCGGCCCTGAGCTATTTCGGGTAACAGGGGCTCGTAAACCGCTCCTGCACGGCGCTGACCGGTGAAATATGCCGACGTCCTCTGCGCGGCGTCGCGTGGCGTCGTGGCGCTTCAGAGTAAACAATCACCAGAGTTCGTCAGCATATTATGTACTATCAGAAACAATACTGACGTCCAGGCTTAGTGCAGTGTTATCATACAATCAAATTTGTTGTTTATATAGTTGTAAAAATCCTAATTGTGCAGGAACGAAAAAAAATCGCATTGAACAGGCTCAAAACACAGTACTGACGAAATGTGGAGGTGTCGAAAGGGTTAAAACTATCAAACGATCGTTATTTTCTCAGGTAACAGTGTTAATCGTGACACACTTAAAATCAAGCTTCAAATACGTAAACAAAAGTTAATCAGTGTCTATCAAGTTAAAGGCTATATGGCGACTTGCATTCTTTTTGTCTCGTTTGCTGAAGAACTCTTATTTACGTGCCTGACGTTTGGTTCAATGTGTGTAAAGCCAAAACTTATGATCTGAAAAATAATAATAGCTTAACCCTTTTGATTCCTCCAATTTCAACCCCCACCAATAGAGCGACATAGATCAATTCTTTCTCGAAGAAAATGCATCCATTGACTTCACGAAGAACTAGGTCATGTAATACAATGCACACTGGCTGTAATTTTATTATTACACTTGTTCATGTTCAAGTGTATTCTTATATATTAAAAAGGGTAGCCTACAATATAAATTTACATACATACCAATGAGTCAGACAGGTATATTTTAACATAATTTTTTAAATTATCTAAAATGCTCTTGGTCTAAAAAGTTAAGTTTAAAAAGAAGGTCTCTCTATGTGTATTATTTTACAACTTAAATTGTGTATTGGAGAGAATGTAGAAGGTATATTGTGGAGAACTTTGATTCATAGAATATTTAATTATTGTTATGAAACGTATGATACATGTTTATCTTGTTCTAAGTTTTAATTTGTTATATCTTTGGTGTAAGTCAATTAATGTTAGTCTTGTTGCAAATTTATATTAGAACAAGCTTAAACTTCTCGTGACACAGTGCATTTTACAGCGACAAAGTCGATGATATACTGGAGGTAAAATGGGCTGTTTTAATTCAAAATGAATGATATGTTATTAATTAATCAATGAATCACTTGTTCTACTGATAATCTTAATGACGATTAAATGGCATTTCTTTGATGGTTTGGTAGAGATTTGCCTGTTATCACTGAACAATCATCTTACATGGTGATCAATAAAAACTTATGTGTAACTATTGGAGCCTATCATTTTGCGAAAATATGGATCGTGGCGATACTCATAAATGTATGAGAAATCACGTTGTTCGAGTTGATGATTTCGTAAGTATATGAAATTCAAATAAATGTAAAACACAAAATATCAATTCTCACTAATG
>NW_025787800.1:0-12072 GCF_021130785.1 Homalodisca vitripennis
CAAAACACCATAATTAAATTAACCCTAAAAACACATGAAGCTAAATCTCGTATTTACTCGTATCTACAAAATACACAATAAACTACAACGTGCATACCATGTAATGCAGTTCCGTCGGGATTTTATAGAATTTCTACAGCTATACGTAATTGTATTTTACGATGCTCGCATATGAAAACTACGAAAAGCTTATTACACCATCATTTGGAGTTTAATTATTTTTATAGTCCACATTTCATATTTCTGTGTTTGTACGATTTTGAAAAATAGGATAAATTAATCAGTAATTAGGCTTTGTCGGTTTAAAAGTATAGACTATTCCTTGTAAAAAAAAAAACGCTTCAAATACCTATTGTAAAGTTGGTTGTATCAAAGACTGCTTGTTACATTATCTTCCCATTACTCGGTCTACTTCCCTTAGCACTATGAGGAGCACACCTTGTAATTACTGAAGCTGATAACTGGTATAAGGCCAAGTTTGTCCCTTCGGTTACCACCGATAAACTTCGTTTCGTTCAACATGCTTGTACTCTTCACCCTTGCTGTGCTTTAAAAAACCACTTCTCAATTCAGTTATCTGTTGCTTCTCAACCTGTTGTTGATGATTCTGGTATGTACGTTCAACATGTTTGTACATCACCTTGCTGGTGCTTTAATCACTTCAACGAATTCAGATATCTGTTGCTTCTCACCCTGTTGTTGATGATTCTGTATTACGTTCAACATGTTTGTACATCCACCTTGCTGTGCTTTAACCACTTCAACAATTCAGTTATTCTGTTGCTTTCTCACCCTGTTGTTGATGATTTCTGTAATTCCGTTCAACATGCTTGTACATCACCTTGCTGTGCTTTAACCACTTCAACAATTTCAGTTATCTGTTGCTTCTCACCCTGTTGTTGGGATGGATTCTGTATTACGTTCAACATGATTGTACATCACCGTGCTGTGCTTTAACCACTTCAACAATTCAGCTATCTGATGGCCTTCACCACCCTGTTGTTGATGATTCAGTATTACGTTCTCGTTTATCTTATTAAAGGTTGTACTAGGTTTAAACTCCTTTTCGGCTTAAAAATATTCAAACGACTTCATGAATCTATTGGTCGTACTTATAGCGCTGACGTGACGAATAAGTTGTAGATATAATTTTTAATGAGTTACTAAATAAGGTTTTAATAAAACATTTATATTTGTTCAAATAGGAACCATGCGTTAAAAATAACCCATGAGATATTACGAAATATTTGCCCTGGACAGTATAATAATGCGCTTAGTTACCAACCAAATTTACAGTTATTACGCTTATCTGACTCTTACATTTTTACCAAAAAGTTTCTAAATCAATCAAATATTTATTTTAACTAGCTCATATTAATACATGTGGTTTGTTAATTTCTGTGATTTAGTTTTTAGAAAAATTCTCTTATGAAATGTTGAACAATTTTTGACTTTAGGTGGGGATAAAATACAACATCCAATAACATGAAAATGTTACTCAAGTACTTCCTTTAATATATCGAGGGGCAAAAATCGATTATATAAACACACACACACACGCGCGCGCGCGCGCGTAGTTAGAGTGTTATGCGGGACTGTTCAATATAACCCTTTTTTGTACTTGTAATTGTGGATTGGTAAAGAAATACTAGTTAGCAATGAGACTATGACCTTACTATGTACATAAAGTTTTGCCAAGGAAGACTATGTTTACAGTCCTTATAGTGTTCCGGAGTCATTGTATCGTTATACTGAACACCCAGTTATGGATTGTGACATGCATAATCGTAATTGTCCAGTCTAACATTCAAACCGACTATGATCTTTTTTAGGACAATTATAATCATTAAAATTATAAGCGTGTACTTGATGAACATAAGTTTTACCAAATGTAGTTTCATGAGCTACCGGTGTACATCAAGAAAGTTTCTTGTGCATTGGTTATCGGGTAAGACGTCCTGTGTGCTCGAAGCTCTCTAAGAGTCGTACGGAAGTTGTTGCCTCAAGATGAAAGTCCAGAGGCTAATAATAACAATAAGGTTTTTGCTGGGATCATGTATGAAGAGTACTGGTGTTTTATTACACCTTTCCAATCCACTAAAATACTCACCTAAGATAAAGTCAAAAACCTCCTCATAACTGGTAAGGAGTACTAGCTATCATGTTTACCACAGGGACAGTTGTGTGAGTTGGTGGTAACTTGAGTATAATAAGTAAGATGAAAACTAAATTAGTTTTAAAAACCTATATTTTAGTAACATGATACGCTTACGATTGGCTGAGAGGATTTAAATTCAAATAACTACTAATAAGTGTTAATTTAACCTAGCTAATAATTAATTAAGAAATATGAGCATAGTTTTATACAAAATAAGAAGAAAAAAAATTTTACTTGCCAAACTGCATGTATATTTTGATATTTATTGTATTGCATATTATGTAGTTAATAAGTCACACGTGATTCTTAAGTCACACTGACTTTGCAAATTTATGTAACTTTTTGAAATGAAGGTTTTTTAAACTCTGTAAAGTCTTACAAGCAAGTGAAACATGCCGAAACACACATTACAGGTTAAAGCTAAAGAATATCATTTATTAGTGTTTTTAAATTCATACATTTTACATAAAATAATAGACGTTTATGTCATGATAAGGACAGATCTATAATTTTTTTATAGAGGAGATTCTCTTCTTAGCATAACATTATGTATATGGGAATACAGTTACTAAGAATGTACAAAGAATATTAAATTCTGTTTACTTGACTATTTTCAAACCATGGAAACATATCTATAATAAGTATTTATACATTCTTTTTCACTTCAAAGATTGGCATAAATTTGTTAGTGTTAGTAAGATTTTGAATGGCTTTTTGTACTAAAATTTATTCAAATGATGGAAAGATCATGTTTAAACCCTTTATTAATGTACTGAGATTTGAATAACTTCTTCCACATTAAGATTATTTAAAAACAATCAAAATTTATGTTTAAATGGTTAAAATGCTAATCATACTAGTAAGATATACTCTCGCCTCAATTGAAATGAAGTAGAAACTATTTACTTATAGCGCTATTTCCTTTAAGAAGTCACTACTCTTGAATAGTTATTTATGAGAGATACTTTGTATTCTAATACTTGACACTAACGGAAATTAAATCTCAAATGTTTCTAATTGGGAAGTGCTGACTCATTGTCATTGTTTAATTCCTAATTTAGGTAGCTTTTAAACTCCTCTATAATTCTGTGCTGGTTTAGAGTCACTGTATTCCCTTCAAATGAATTCCATCACCAGCAATTTTCATCAATGAAATCTTGATGAAAATACTTTGAAATTTCTCAGCATACTTCCCTGCTAGAGAAAATGATTACCTAAGTAATTCCTTTGTTAGATATCATCGTCTGGATTTGTTGAACCTGGTTGCCTTGAATTGGTGAAATGGAAATTTGTTCTCGTTACAATACCGTTTTTCTAACCAACTACAGCACAGCGAAAGTACAGTAATGTCGTAGTCACCATATTGAATAGTTTCTTCTTTTCTACTATATATGCAAAATTACCACAAACTTACAAAGAATAAAAACGTATGAATAATTTCACGAGCGTAATGGGACAAGAAGATAGCTAACTGGATTTTATGGATAGAAAGATTTCGTGGATGAAATCCGTGAACTTTTTCAGAAGCAATGAAAATATTCTTAGTCACTAAAACCGGCAATAAAAAATCATAATGTTCGGCAATACCAGAGCTTTCCATGTCTACGTTAACCCTTCCAAGTGGCGGTCATGTTTTCCCTGTAATGAGTCGGCATGTTTTCGAGCCTCGTTGCCAAAGGGGTTTTCATTTAAAAAAATTATTAAATAGAATTATAAATTAAGAGTATATATTTTTGTAGTTCACGAATTAAAACATGATTAATAATACTTAGTATATTAAATTTTGGCCACCTTGCTACAATAACAATGGTTTACTAAAATTTTTTTTCCGATTAAATCAAAATTTACATTTTTTTTTTTTATCAATTTGGGGGGACCATTACCTAGCAAACCAAGTTATAGTAAGAAAGATCTATAAAAAGTGAGATTGCCACTGTTTGTCGTCAAATTTTATTCTAGTTTCAGAAAACACATAAGGCATTATACAAAATTTATTGAAAACTATAATAACACTATATAACAAAAAGTCAGCGATGCGCATAAATGTGAAAATTACGTCAGGGTGTAATATTGTAAGAGTTTTGTCCTATAAACAGTTTTACTAATACAGTTTCTACCTCACCCCTCAGATACATGTTATATTGCATATTTTATTACTCAGAATGGAAAAGTAAACTATACAGGGGGGGGGCAAGATTACGTAAAATTAAATTCCATAACTTTTTTTTGAAGACGTCGAAAAAAAGTTTCATTGTTGTCATTACTCCAGAAATATCTTTGCGAAAAATGTTTCAAAACAGCAAAGTATAAAATGTGTGTTCAAAGCTTGTATTATATTCAAATTTTTGTAGTAATCTATGGTTTACATATGATGGGAAAGATTTTATGTAGTTTTTAGGAAAAAAGACCGTTATATAAAACTATATCTAAATATATTACATAGATATTTTGTATTCATACAACTACCATATGATAATTACTAAAATAACAGTATATAGCATACGCGACTAACAATTGACCCTGGAATGCGTCCAAAACAGTTATCATACAATAACCAAAGAAATTACAGGTAAATATATATTTGGTTGTGAAAATTGTTATTTCAGAACTAAAAAGAGTGCCTGAAATTAACGTTTAGTGACGTGAAAAAACAATAACAAAACTACGTTGAAATGAATTTTAGCCTAAGTCATTTACTGCCATAGCCTATTGCAAAGATTCGTATAATTCAATCAAACATATTTTCAGTAAACAGAAATTTATTTTATTCCTAAAATATATTTATTTGCTCTACTGCAACTAATGATCTTAACAACTCCACCACACACTAAATCACAACACTTAAAACACAAATAAAACATTCACTAATAAACACGGACCTCGTCCAACATAAACAAATCAGACGGCATCGAACAACATGGCATGGTCACAATGAATTGCTATCCAAAATTTCTTCTTTTAACGTTCTCAAACTACTGAAACTTGGTAGCGTTTGCAAACTACAATTACAAAGAGGAATAAAAACTATAGGTATTCCTTAGGCTTTTTTTTTTCCGACTGAATCCAATGGTGATATTGAATCCGAATCGATACGTTGCCGGAACTATTACTGTAATGAGTGATTATGCAAAGGAAATGTTTTTGTTCATATCAAAAATCTTTGGACCGAACAACATTTCCAGAATTGGAACAGTTGGAGGGTCATGGTGGTATTGCTATTCCATACAATATGTACATTGCTCGCGAGAGGAGTGTTGATGGAATAGGTATATCGATGATGGAAGATAAATATTTCCATGGAAGAATATATCCTATGCGCCTACGCCTGACTCTACAACTCAAATCCCAATCACACAACACCGTAACAGGCTTCTGATTATACTGCACTATATAGAATTCGGTCTGATTCTGTTTTTTTTTTTTTCTCAGAACTACAATATGTTACCAGTATTAACTATAGCAAACTCAAGTCAAAGAGACATGAGAAATTTCGTTCGCCTTATAACTAAAAACTATAATCACGCAATTATAAATAAAACATATCTCTTAGTAAAAATATAAACCATTTATAAAAGCTTTATTTCGCCAACCAAAGCAAATTTCGTTTCGTGGTTAAATCCATCCAAATAGTCATAAGCGAATTGAGTATAACACATTTATATCTTACTCTATTCGGATGAAATTACTTCCTTTTATTTAAAAAAACCATAATTATGAGTAAAATATTACACATTATATGATGACTGTGACAGAAAAAGAACTATCTTAGAAGTATTTTTACACTAGTTTTCTGAACCCTACATATCCGCTTTAAAACCACCGGGCTGCCTCATGGTTAATGATAAGTTACACTTATTTTAGTTTTCTTTTGTACATGCATATTCTGCTAACATATGTATAAAACCATAAAAAACCCACAAAACGAGGACAAATACCAGTAAAAACATTACTACTTGTTGGTTTAGCTTTGCCGGTGTGCTGCCAAAATTTGATTGAAGATGTAAACATCGAATGTAATGTAATGGAATGTAATTATTCCGTGACGTAGATCGTCTATCTAAAGTTTAATGTAAGCTAAAAAATTATATATGCAACTGTAACTTGGGAAAAGACGTTAAAAATATAACCACAAATGATTTCAACCGATGAAAGATAGATCGAGCCAGCTCAACCATATGAAGTCCGTTGAAAACTATTGTGATTGGTTAAAAAAAACCCCAAAGAATCGAAGGTTTATTTCCATAAAGATTGGAAATCTCGTCTGGAGAAAAAAGAGCCTGAGAAGCAAACAATTATTCAGGTACTTTATTTCAAATCAAATTACTAAATGAGAAAGCCATTGTTAACAAGATAAATTATTCTATGGTGTGTTTCTTAGGCTATTATGGTTGCTAATACAATCAATCCGTATGCTTAAAAACGGACCCTGATTAATTGTTCTTTTCATGATCTATGGTTTGATAGGCTCGTATGAATACAGATAAAGAATAAAAAAACAATTGAAATATATAGAGGTGGCTCATGACAAAGTTTTAAGCAATTTGTTTGTGGATAAATTAATACCAACATAAACACGTGACGTCAAAATAAAACTGAAAATTGAACAGTGGTTATATTACACTCACAACATACACGGAATATGCAGATATAAAATTGTATTCTTTTTTTTTAATAAAACCATTGAAACTTTTTTGCCAAAAATTGTTAAAATTACTATGAAATTTTAACACATTTCTCGAACTGTATTACTACCAACTCGCCTTCGGCTCGCTGGGGGCTACGCCCCCAGGCCCCCATTTTGGGTGTTGGCCTAATTCGGGATAAGCGTAGTTCGGTGATTGGTTAAATTCAGACGTGAAGTTTCCAAATCTTATGTATCCGTTCTCGAGAATCTTACCGGTCGTAATGCTTCGCTAACGCTCAGCCAAAAGATGTGTGGTGTATGATATTAATCAATTGATGTGGTTGGGTGAAGAGTTAAGTTATGTGTTCGTGAAATTTGGAGACAAGAAGAATTTGGTTTTAACCAAAGTCAGAGGACGTATGTATACCATAGTTTAATTTACCGGATTTACCCAAACTTTTGACTTTGAGGGCGTTTTGCGGCTTAACCGTTTAGAGATACGAGAAAAAGTGACTGGACCTTTCTTGTCGGAAATTTAATTTTATCTTTCGATTCTGGTGTCCGATTTTAGCTACGACGTCTGGTTTAGGCCAGTACGGAGCTGTGGAGAAAGGACTGCACTGGTGGGCTTTTGTGAATTGTTTAGTGTAAATATAACAAAAACCCAACCCTGAGTCATTATTTTTAAGTTGTTTAGGGGGTTTAATTTGCTCAGAGGTTTATCTTGTCATGCCAGGAAATTCCCGGGGGGGGGGAGATTAATGTTAAAGGGGGTTAAGATATCAGGGGGTTTAATTTAGTCAGGATATTGTCTGGTCATATGAACAAATTCCCGGGGGGGGGTTAATGTTACAAGGGGTTAATGACACACGTGGGCCTATTTTAGAGAGTGTTGTGTATGTGAACATAATAAAAAACACTCTGTCCCTATCTATTATTGAAGCTTCACTAACGCTCAGCCAACTGCCGATGTGGAAGGGGGTTTTAGTCACTCGTTAACGTAGAAATACAAGGTCAATCTCTAACCAACATGAATCGCACTAATTATAGTTGCATACATCTAAAACACCTAAAAATGATGACAAAGAATTTGTCATTTAGTGCATTTAATCAGGCTTACGGATAGATAAACCGACAGAATGCTACTGAACCTTTTTTTAGATCTCTAGATTGTCTAGTTATGGATTTAAGTTATGACCAATGGTTCGGTTGCTACCGCCTCCAGAAACAAAGTTTTCACCTAAAAAGTATAAAATATTTCCTTTTTAAACAGGTTTTTTGGCCAGACCATTTAGGATAGGGCCAAAAAGTTACTGGACGTTTTTTGTAGAACACGTCGTTTACTAAAAACTTATTAAATGACATGTTTTGAGCTAACGACCAACCGTTTAGCCGCTATCAAGCCCGGAATGTAAATTTGTAGGCGAAAATTTCCAAATATTTTCACTTACTAGCGTTTTGTGGACAAACCAATGGAGATAGAGTAAAATGTCACTTGACCTTTTTTTGTAGATCACATTATTTCCTAAATCCAACTTTTGATTTATTTTGACCTCCGACCAATGGTTTCGCCGCTAATCGACCTCAAAAACAAACTATTCACGTAAATATTACAAAAAAATTGCACATAATCATCACGTTTTTCGGCCAAACCAATGAGATAGGGCAAAAGGTCACTGGACCTTTTCTGTAGATCGCGCAATTTGCTAATTTGATGGGTCAATCAGATTTGAGCTACGACCAACGGTTCGGCCGCTATCGGGCTCGAAACATTATTTTTATCGAAAAAATCTCTGGAATTTCAAATGTTCGAGCGTTTTGTCACTTAACCATGGAAGATACAGCAAAAAAGTCACTGGACCTTTTTTGTAGTTCACTTCATTCCTGACCGTGAATTTTTCGTCAGATCCGAGCTAGCTCAAACGGTTCGCCCGCTATCGGACTTACAAAAAAGGCCTGCAGGGGCGAAAAATGCGCCAAATTTTCTCGAAATTTTTTTGAGGGGTTTAAAAGTAAAAAAGTCCGGTTTTCAGACTTTTCCTGTTGGTTACACGACAAAAGGTACCCCGCGTGCCAAATTTCAAGTTTCCAGCACTTCTAGAACTATGTTAGAATTTGTATACATCATCAGTGAGTGAGTGAGTGAGTGAGTGGTTTCACATGCGGCTGTATATAATATAGGATAACCGTTAGAGATATGACAAAAAGTGACTGCACATTTCTTGTCGAAAATTTAATTTTGTCTTTCGATTGTGCCCTCAGATCTGATCTACGACCTATGGTTTAGCCAGAAATGAGCTCGGGAGAAAAGTCTGCACGGGTCAGCTATCTTGAATTGTTTAGTATAAACATAATAAAAACCGACCTCAAGGCAGTATTTTAAGTCGAACAGGGGGTTTAATATCACCAGGAGACTATCTAGTCAAGGCGAGAAATTCCCTGGGTGGGTGATTAATGTTAAGGAGGTTAAGACAAGAGGGGGTTTAATTTCGTCAGGATATTGTCTGGTCATATGAACAAATTCCCAGGGGGGTTAACGTTACCGGGGGATAAGTCTCCAGGGGGTTATCTGGTCATACCAGGATCTTCCCCAGGGGGGGGGGTTAAGAGATTTGGTGACTGGTAAAAATTCGGACATGAGGTCATGGCAGGAAATTCCCTGGGGGGGTTTAATGTTTACCAGGGGGGTTAACACATCAGGGGGTTGAATGTACAGGAGGTTTATCAGGTTCAATACCAGGAAATCCGCCGGGGGGGGGGGGTTAATATTACCGGTATACCCAATTACCGGGGGTTTAATGATGACAACACTTGGGCCTTTTTTAAGAAGGGTATTGTGTCTGTAGAACATAATAAATTATTCCCACTCTTGTCCCCTATCTCTTCTACTATAATTTGACCGCTTAGCTAACGCTCAGCCCAACTCCCCGAAGATCACTGAACCTTTTCCTGGTAGATCACTGTGAATTCCTAAATCCCGTTTAAAAATATTGTTTTTGAGTTTACGACCAACCGTTAAGGGTAGCCGACTAACAAAGCCCCTGGAATGATGTAAATTTTTTAGAGGCGAAAATGTCCAATATTTTCACTAATAATTCAGCGTTTTGGCGGTCAAACTAAGAGGAAAATGATAGTAGAAAAGTCACTTGGACCTTTTTTGTAGGGTCTTCTTATTTCACCATAAATAAAACGTTAGTCCTTATTTTGACCTCCGACCAATGGTTTTCGTTTTTCGTCGTTCTGTTCGTTCCGGTTCGTCTGCGTCGTCCAGCTATCTGATCAGAACCCCAAAAAACAAAAGTTTCGTGCCGTAAAAGTGATTACGAACAAAATTTGGTACATAATCAACGCTTTCTTTTTTCGGACCAAACCAAAATCGAGATAAGTTGGCAAAAGGATTACTGGACCTTTTCTGTAGATGCTGCGCAATTTGCTAATATTGAGATGGGTCAATCAGGATTTGAGCTAAAAAACGAATAACGAACCAACTTGTCGGTTTTCGGCCGCTATCCGGGTCTTGAAACATTTATTTTTTTATTTAATCGAAAAAAATCTCTGGAATTTTCAAATGTTCGAGCGTTTTGTTTGGTCGCTTTGAAACACAATGGGAAGATAGAGCAAAAAGGTCATTAGACCTTTTTTTGTAGTTTCAACTTCATTCCTATATTCCTTGAACCCATCCATGCGCATAGGAATTTTCCCGTCAGATCCGAGCTAGGCTCCAACGGTTTCGCCCGCTATCATCATCGGGGCTTACAAAAAATGCCTGCAAAGGGGTGTGAAGAATGCGGTGGCTGAGTTTTTTTGGGGAAATTTTTTTTTGAGGGGTTGACAAATTGAAAAATTCTCGCCTAACATTTTTTTCTCCGCGGGGGATTTTCCTTGTGAGGTTTACACGTGGAAAGCTTATCTGTGTAACCAAATTTTCAAGTCACTAACCCTCATCTGGAAGTAGGTTAGAATTAGTAAATTACACGTGTAGTCAGACAAGTCCAGTCAGTTAACACATGGCGGTTGTATATATATTAGAACTATTAGACTCTCTTCATTTCGCCACGGCTCGCTGTGGGGGAGCTGGGGGGGGGGGGGGCTAACGCCCCCAGGCCCCCAAAGTAAAAAAAGTAAACCCTGTGCAAAATACGGGGGAAAAGCGGAATTCGGTGACTGGTTAAGTCCGGACATTAAGTCAAATGACAAGGGATTTAAAAATTGAACCTTTTTCCATAGATTTTTTTTTCCGGATTCGTAAAAACCTTTTGAACTTTGAGGGCATTTTGTTGGCGGTTAAACCGTTTAGAGATATACGACAAAAAGTGACTGGAACTGGACCTTTTCTTGTTGGAAATTTTAATAATTTTGTCTTTTCGATTGTGCCCTTCCTCAAGCATCTGAATCTAACGACCTATGGTTTAGAAGAGTCCAGAAATGAGCCTCGGGAGAAAAGTCTGCAACGTGGTCCAGCTATCTTGAATTGTTTAGTATAAACATAATAAAAAGAAAAAAAAACCCGACCTCAAGGCAGTATTTTAAGTCGAAACACAAGGGGGTTTAATATCACCAGGAGACTATCTAGTCAAGGCCGAGTAAATTCCCTGTGGTGGGTGATTATAATAATAATAATGTTAAGGAGGTTAAGACACAGAGGGGGTTTACATTTTTTTTCGTTTTTTTTTTATATTACAAATTTTTTTTTTTTCGTCAGGAATATTTGTCTGGTCATATAACAAATTCCCCAGGTGGGGTTAACGTTACCGGGGGATAAGGGTCTCACAGGGGTTATCATGCATATCTGGTCATACCAGGATCCTTTACCCAGGGGGGGGGGGGGGGGAAGGGGGAGGTTAAAGAGATTTGGTGACTGGTAAAAACTTCGGACGATGAGGTTCAAGCAGGAAATTCCCTGGGGGGGTTTAATGTTACCATGGGGTTAACACATCAGGTGGTTGAATGTAACAGGAGGTTATCAGTGTCATACCAGTAAATCCCCGGGGGGGGGGGTTAATATTAACCCGGGGGATAATGACACACTTGGGCCCTTTTTTCTAGAGGGTATTGTGTCCTGTGGAAACATAATAATAATTCCTCTGTCCCTAACTACTATTGAGACGCTTAGGCTAACGCTCCAGACAGGCCACTCACTTCCCGAATCCACTGAAACTTTTCTGTAGATCACGTGATTTCCTAAATCCCGATTAAAATTTGGTTTAATTGAGTTACGACCAACCGTTTAGCCGCTATCAAGCCCGGAATGTAAATTTTTAGGCGAAAATGTCCAATATTTTCACTTAAT
>NW_025787801.1:0-12407 GCF_021130785.1 Homalodisca vitripennis
TCAAACTGGAGACCGCCCAATTAGTCAACGATTTGCTTTTTAAAGTGGGTTGTTTGGAAAGGATAAAGGTACTAAGTTAAAATTGTATTGTGAATGAAATTTTGGGTATGAATGTAAAAATTTTTAGTTTAAAAATCTGTATTTTTTGCTTACATTACTTTTTTCGCGAATAAACTGATTTTATTGATTTTAAACCCGGGGTCTTCTTTTACCAAATTTAGAATGATTTTTTTATTTCGGTTTTTAAGGGTAATTAAAATTTTTTAGATGTTTAGTGTTATCTTTTTAAAATTTGTAAGTAGAAATATACTATTTAATTGCAATAATAGGAACCTCGTGTGAAAAAAACAATTTTCCTTGGAATGTTAAAAAAACTTTTAAAAAATTTTGGGTTTCCACCCTCTAAATTATAAAAAAGGTGCAATACTGAAAAAAAAAAAATCGAACGGTATTTTATCATTCCATAAAGAGTTTTGGAATTTAAAAACAACTTTTTGGAAACCTTATAATCGGTTTTCCAAATTAGGAAAGGGGTTTTTTCATACGTCACAAAGGGGAAAATTATGGGAAGTGACATATTTTAAATAAAAATAAATTCTATAAGAAAGACTTTTAAAGTAATACTTAATAAAAAAAACATAAAATTTTTTTTAATTATGAATGACCACAAATTTTCACCCCCCCAAAAGCACTAAGTAATATGTTAAAAATTTGAAAATTTTTAAATTCGGGGGGTTTTATTTAAGCCTAACTAAAAATTATTTCAGCTAGAAATTTTAAAAAAAAAATTTTTTTTGAAAAAAAACAAAAACGTTTGGTCCAAAAAATTTCGTTCCCACCTAATCCAATAAGTAAGGAGACGTTCTAACCCTTCCTAACATAGCTTATTACGCATGCTTTAAATTTTTCTTTTACTTCCTCTTTCCAACTTATTTTTCCTTAATATATTTTAATTTCAACGTTGCGGAATTGTAAAAGGGGCTAAATCGTAAAAAAGACATAAATATGCTTTTGATATTCTAGATATTCTCATATTAGTGGATTTTTATGTGGTTCAAGCACTATAAATAAAAATTAAAACTCAGTGAAATGTAATGGTTTATAACGAACGTGTTTATACAAATGGTGTTTATACATTCATGAATATATTATATAAAATATATTTAAAAACCAGTGGCATAGAAAAAAAATTACTTTAAACTTACAACATACTAAAGAAATCTAGTAAATGAATTTTCACATATTAAACAAACTTATTAATGATATTTGTAACGATTAATAGCAAGGAGCGCATTTAATCCCAGTTTCCACTGGATTTTATAAAGCTGAAAGGTTGTGATGACAGAGACAGACTACCTGACACATCAATCACAATGTCCCAAGTTGTCTGAAATAACAATGCCAAGGATTCTTTCTGTAGTTTAAACGAATTGCAAACAGAAATAGTAAAAATGCTACCCATATTATTATAAAGTTGAGATGATAGAGACAGTGTTACAAAAATAACTGAAACATCAAATCACAATGACCTCAGTAAGGTGGTACTGAAACAACAATGCCAAGATCTTTCTGAAGTTTAGACGGATTGCAACAGAAATAGTAAAAATGCTACCAGCTTTTATAAAGTTGAGATGATAGAGATAGTTTAACTGAAACTCAATCACAATGACCCTCATTTTGTCTGAAACAACAATGCCAAGGATCTTTCTGTAGTTTAGACGGATTGCAACAGAAATAGTAAAAATGCTACCAGATTTCTATAAAGTTTGAGATGATAGAGACCATGTAACTGAAAACATCCATGCACAATGACCTCAGTTGTCTGAAACAACAATGCCAAGATCTTTCTGTAGTTTAGACGGATTTGCAACAGAAACTAGTAAAAATGCTACCAGCTTTTAGAAAGTTAGAGATGATAGAAGACAGTTTAAACTGACACATCAATCATAATGACCTCAGTTGTCTGAAACAAGACATGCCAAGATCTTTCTGTAGTTTAGACGGATTGCAACAGAAACTGTAACAATGCTACCCAGCGATTAATAAGTTGAGATGATAGAGAGACATTAACTGAAACCTCAATCACAATGACCTCAGTTGTCTGAAACAACAATGCCAAGATTCTTTTCTGTCGTTTAGACGAATGCCACACAGAAATAGTAAAAATGCCTACCCAGTTTTTAATAAAGTTGAGATGATAGAGACAATGTAACTGAAACAACAATCACAATGACCTCAGTTGTCTAAAACAACTACGTCAATGTCTGTCTATGGATTTAAATGACTTTTATTAGAACATATTAAAAATCCTACAGACTTTTTATGGCTGCCTGAAATATCCAGTCCACAATGATCTCGATTGACCTCAACAACAAAAAGCATGACCTTTCTGGAGATTAGATGAATTGTTGTTGAAATGGAGGAAAATAACTCACAATCTTTTAAGCTCATTAAGGGTACAGAATATTGGATGAAGCAACAAATCTAATTGGCCATCATAGAAAACTACTCGGTTTTAATAAAATTTTTGCTAATTGTATACATATATGACAACCCATTTTTCGCCTTGTTTGTAGAACTAACGAACGTCACTTTAAAAATGTCAATTACAATTAATTACTCATAGAAGATTCGTTATGTGTTTATGTATCGTAATTCTCCGAGCACGATTTTCATACAAGTATCGAATATTGCGATACAATGGTGCAAAATTTAAGATGCAGGGCGCATTTTATAAGAAAAGAGGTGTTACTGATCAGCAAGCATTTCAGTGGTGAATTGGAAGTGTTACTTGACATAATAACAGGTACTTTTCGTATGTGGATACTAGAAACCAACTTCCAAATATTGTAAAGTGAACATGTGGGCAGAAGTCTAAACGGTAAAGAGCTTGTCTAACACCACTTGATCATGTCCATGGTACAACAACAAACCAGACCGCCCTGTTTTTAAAGTCCCTCCATTCCCTTTACGCCCTTCTAACTCCTTTATCGCAATCCCTTAGGGTATATGCAATATTAAAATATTATGTTATGAGGCGTAACCCGAATATTCATGATTTTTGTAATGAAGCCCTATGTTTTCATTTTTATCATTTTTGTATAAAACAGGTTCTTAATATGAATAACACGTGCTATTATGCATGATAGTTCCAAATTTTTTCTCAAAATATAATTTTGAAATGTAAAATAAGATTTTAACCATTTCTAAACCTTTTCCTTTTCTTGATTAGTCCTTTCTTATTGGTTCTTCAAAGATGTGTAGGATCACATGGGACATTAAAAATTGTACAATGTAAGCATAACTTATAATACGTTTTTAAACTCGGACTCTTTTTTAAAATTAACTTAAATTAATGTAATCCCCATTCATACAGGACTAATTCCTAACTTACTTTATCATCAATAAATATCCAATTTTTTGATATCATATCATAAAGTTAAAATTTGACATAACTATAAACTTGAATCTATAGAAAAAATAATTCATTTTTTCATAAAGATTAAGACGATTCATAGTGAGTTTTAAATTGGGTAGCAATCTCTAAAACTATGTTTTTCTCTTATTATAACTTCTCGAGGTCATAGAACGATAAAATGTGATAGACACGTGCCCTTATGGGTCTCGCAGACAGACAAATGAAAAAATTAATTCATAGAAAATAAACTATCCATAAAGATAGTATTTTAGGGGAGCGAAAGAAAAGAAGCGACGACGAAAAAAAAAAACCGAAAAAACGAAAAAGTAAGGCGAAAAAAAAGCGAAGAAAAAAAGCAAAAAGAAGCGCATAGCGAAAAGCGAAAAAAGCGGACGAAAAAGACGAAACGGAACGAAAGCTCGAACGCGGAGCGAAAGGGAGCGAAGCGAAAGAGGGCGAACGACGAAAAAAAATAAAAAAAGGGAATAAAAAAGCGAACGCAAGAGCGTAGAGAAGACGCGAAAAACAAAAAACGGGCGGGCGGAAAACGGACGAAAAAAACGAAAAGAGCGAACGAAAGAAAAAAAAAAAGCGAAAAAAGAGCGAGCGAAAAAAAAACAGAAGAGAAAACGAAAAAGCGACGAAACGAAGCGAGAAAAAAAAAAACGAAGCGACGAAAAACGGCGATCGAAAACGAAGCGGACAGCCGCTACAGAGAACTTTATTGATTTATTTTTTACTTTCTCGGCTGGCCTATTAAGATTAAATATAACATAACATGTGCCTCATGACTTGAGTAGGAAAATTTAAAGCAAACTTATAAATAATAAATATTTATTTGGTGGTCGAAATTGGGATTGCAACCCCTAAAGAATTCTATATTTTGTTTTGAAAAATTCTCTAAGTTATAGATTAGTACTTTTAGTATTACATTATAATGTTTAGGGAAGAAAAAGTTAGACACACAAATGTGCTCTTATGCTGTCAATATTACAAATTAATAACTTGTTTCATGACTTTTTTTCAATCTTCCCACTTAGAAAGATGAAGTTTTTTACACAAATATGTATTAAGTTCCTCTCAACCGACTACCAGAAAAGGAAATACTAAAACCGGAAGTAGATTAAAATTAGCGCTTGAATGTAGTGCCGTTTTTTTAGAATTTCAGACAAACGAATTTAACATCCTCTTGATCGTGGCAACAGAGGCAAACACTGCTATGGTCCTAGGAAATACTGGAAATATAAAGCAGACGCTTATAGGCTAAGAAAAAACGTTTTATTAGACCTACGTATATGAATAATTCTTGGTCAAGGCAAACAATTACAAACGCTACTATAGCACCATAACTACCTTAGGCCAGAATTAATTTACAGTGATAGGAGATAATTGCTTTTTAAAAAACCAAAGTATGAACCATTTAAGACTAAACGTATTAATATTAAACCAACGCAACAGTAAAAACAACTGCTACCGGAATTAAATTTGAGATGGTCGGAAGTAGTCAATTTTCTAACGGAAGTAAACTTTGTACAGACCTATGTTGTGTACATATTCTTGATCATGATAAACAATGTAACCCACTACTAAAGCACCATAAATAACCGAGACAAGAACTAAATTAGGTTTTTGTAATCACATTTCTCATCGTTAGATCCAACCTATTAAATATTATATTAATCGGGGCAACAAAGTGACAAAGCTACATCAGCTAAACAAAGGGATAGTGGATAGTTATTTTAGCTTTGAACATCTTGGCAATGGAACCCTAAAACAATACGTACTAATAAAAAATATGTAACTTTTTGATTCAAATTATTATAGTGGCTCCAATATATTACATTACCAGTTCTTTTATTAAGATTACTACGGACCTAGCAATAATGCATTATAATCTAAAATAGTTACTCACGTGTTACTGGAAATTGTATGAAACTATTCGTTCCAATGTTTACGAAGTGTTACAGAGCCAATTTGTTGTACAACAATGGTACTGCTACAAACATAAATTCATTCTCCGACTATTGGGACCTTAAAAACATTGGTCCTTAAAACTCATCAAATTAACTAAAGTACAATTATATCTGAAGTGGGTCCCGGATAATGGAATATCTTCCAGTGATAATTTTATATTCTCAGGGGTGTTTATTTAAAGCCATGTAAAAAAGGACACTTCTACCTGTTTATTTAAGCGGAAAATAGCATGCAAAGGCCGTGGGTAACTGCCAGATTTGTATAATAAAAATAATTGCATTAATAAAAATAATTTTAATGTTTTATTTTATAATGGCTCATATTTAAATTTTGGTATATTTCTGGTTAAGATCTAGACATTATAATACTTGAGTACAAAATGTGTTTTTGGTAAAATATATTTATTCTTTTACTTAAATCATTGCATTTTACTTACTTCATTATACATTGTTAGAAATTTGTTACATTAGCTTTTAATATATTTTTTCATTTAAGTCAAGCTAGAGTAATTTGAACACAACCTTTTCCAGCAATTAAAATCTGGAAGGTTAAGTAATAATAAAATTTCCATTATTTAAACACATATAAATATAAAGAGTGTTCTGAATTTATTGATAATTCTCTCAAGTGTGTTTTACTAGTAGCAGAAAAAGTCACTGTTTAGTTTGTCAACAGGGTAAGTAATTTCAATTTTTATATTACTCTAGTTTATATTTGCAACAGAAATGGAAAGGCAGACCAACTACATAAAATACAAAATAAATATAGATATTGAGTAAATGACATTTGTTTGACAAATGGCAGTTAAATGAGATTTTTTAATATTTGACTGATTTACGCACGACCAATAAGAGTTTTCCTGCGCTATCGACTGAGAATGTTCCAACTACTTCTAAAATCTAAATTTTTAATATATGATTTTGATAACACTAATTTTTTTATTTAAATAAATCACTTGAAAAGTATTAAAGAGGAGAGGCCCATACAACTTATACGAAAAAGGGAAACAGTTCACTGTTAATACTGGATTAATTGAACTTGGAGCGCTGATTTTTGCTACTGATAACAACCCTGCAATTTAACACGAATTCCACCTCCATAATGAATGTTTTGTAGGAGCAAATCTGGCTTACTTGAAATCTTATGTGTGTAATGTGGCAGGCGCAAACTTAGTGGTCATATGGTTTTATACTTTAGAATGTAAAAACATATACCGGTATTTAAAAATGTATAGTCCCTTACATATCAGAAAAAAATTTTATATACTAGAGTATTAAAAAAAAATATAAATATCAAAGAGGTAAAATTAAGAGTGTACTGTCTAACTGTCACAAAATATACTATCCAATAAATTTGTTTCCTGCATTACATCCAAAACGGAGGGGACATTAAACGACAATCTACATAAATAACATTTTAAATAACAATGACTGACCCATCCATGGGAATATCCAAAACTGTGACCCATTGAGGTGAAACTGTGGATTACTTTTAAATGACAACTACTAGGACGTTTTCTTTGCGGTTTCGCACGTCAATTTGCGTAGAATTTTCACATGTTTTGAGCACATCTCTTTCAAATGAATTATAATATTGTCAACATCAATGTTGAGTGGGACTTGTGGACACGATTCAAGTAAAAAACGTCTATAAGCGTAATATTTTGGTCATTGTAATTTACTCCGTATTTTGTAGTGTTCTCTTGTGCCATAATACTTCCTCTGATATATATATAGCATACATTTCAATAAATTACTGGCATCGCAAAAAGTACTTGCTCCGCCGGGACTCGAAACCCGGATAATGTATCTGTAAATACTATAACTATATATATATATATATACTAATATATGATTAAAATAATTTATTTATAATCACACATGATCTTAAAACCTACTTTGTGGTCAAAATAATAAAAACTAAAGTAGGAGTATCACAACAGTATGTACACTTTATAATAAAACGTTATATAGTAGTCTTTGGAGTGAATTGCAGTACTGAATCAGGCGAATTGCAATACTTTTAAATTTGCAAAAAGATTAAAAATATACTTTTGGTACGACCAAATTAATTTTCCTCATGTTATAAATACGAGTAATATGCCTCTGTATTATACAGCTGATCCTAAGTAGTTTCCACAGTAAAAATATTCAGAACAATCGGTCCAGTAGGTTTTACAACCATTGAGTAACATATACACCCAAACCCCCCAATTACACCAACATACAACACCATTAAGTGTTTAATAGGGGTAGAATTTGTAACAAATTAATTGGTTATTAAACCATTACAATATATGTATCCTCCATATATCCAAAAATGCGCCTCCACGAATATGTTTTTCACAAACAATTCGTGAGATGTTTTCTGTAACTTATAAAAAACCACTATAACACTAACGTGAACCCCACACTCTTCATAAATATTTAATTTCTCAAGATTGTAAATAAACAGTAAAAAATTTTTAAAAGTTTTACCAGTGATGAATTTAGTTAAGTTCAGACAGTGGACTATATTTCAACTAATAAAACTTTTAACCTTGGCATATTACCTGTAAAAATATAACGTAGCAATAGATATAATAGCATTAAAATAGATAGGTGCTGAAATAAAAATGTAATATTATAAATTCGTAATTGTTTCACAATCCAACTCTCTGGCCGCAAACAACAGATCATTAAACTTGGTGGCTAATCGTGTTCCGGTGATTTTTTATGATTTGAGTTTTGGATATATGCCTATTGCAATTTGTATTACAATAACTATTTTGGTAAGTGTGTGTAGTGAACTACGATCATCATTTAGTCCAGTATTTTCAATCTACCTAAACATTTTAATGTTTATTTATATGTGTAAATATTTATTCTTATAATTAGGTGCTAACACATAATAATTTTTAACGTTTGTTCCTATAGTTTGTGGCTAAGACAAATTAATATCAGAGAAACCCTTAAACTCCACCGTAAAGTGATCTTTGAAAAATGCACTCCAGACGCAAAAACAAAACTCCAGAACCCAGACCTTCCAGATCTTGGACTTCGGCTCCAAGATTATTACAAAAAAAAAATGTCTAGTCCTGTTCCTAGTAAGAAATAAATTGAAGTCCAATTTACATAGGTTTAAGAAATGAAATGAACAATATTCTTGAACGATGATCCTATTCCTAAGAACTGAAACGGACCTAGGCCAGTAACAAAATGACATTAAAAATGTATGGAGGATTACGACGATGAGTGATAACTTTTAAGTTAGCAAAAATTCATTTGTGTAATGGTTTTACTTATATAATATATACTATTATTAATATAAATTTATAATATATATATAGTTATATATATATCTATATATATATATATACTATATATTCACTTCGAGTGTATAAAAAGCAGAATTGCTCTGTTTATATCAATTATTTTAAACTTCTTGATACAAAGTTTCCTTTAATATTTCGGCTGCTTTTTTGCCGTTTTTCTTCAAAAAGGTATAATACAAAATAACAGTAACAATATAGCAACAAAATATACAAAAGTAAAATAAATAAAAAACTGACCATAAATAAATAAACAAGAATTTTTTTGAACATGTGGTTAACAAGCCAAAGAGAAATAAATAATAATCATGAAACAGAGAAATTGAATTTAGAAAAATAATTTAGAAAAAAAAATAATATTGAGAAAAAAAAAATATATAAATAAAAAACAATTTGATCATTTCATCTTTTTATTCAGACCAAGAGGGTAACTTTTTGATTTAATAATATTTAAACTGATGTGCCTGTTCTAAATTTTCTAAGTCAATTTTAGTTTATCTATCTTCGGGTATACATTTGCAAATACCTGTCAGTGGCATAACATTGTTCAAAATTTTGTTGGTGGCCTATACATGCTGTGTTGTGTGAAAACCAATTTTTCATCCTGTTTTTTTTAGACGAACAACGATGATTATTCATTCTTAAGATGTGCAATGGATTTGTTTATGTCAATCCAACATAATCCATTGCACAATTTTTAACATGTTAATTGGTAAATTACATTTTTACTTTTGCAAATTAATTTTCCTCCTCTAATAGGGTAAGTTATTCCTTTTGTATTACTACTGGTTGAATAGGAACAATTGGACCGATTTTTATAATTCTGCCAAGTATTACATCGTTTGTCTTTACAGGGTTGAACACTCTAAAAATTTTTCTTCTTCTATTTCTTGAAATTTTGAATGTCAGTAGGTGGCAAATTTGGGCCGTACCAGAAGATTTTTTCACCGGTTAGTAATTTCTAGACGAAAACCACTAGCCTGGGTTGGTTTTTGAAAATAAGTTTTTAGTAATTGGTGAAGATTCCACAGAATTTTTGGTGTGGCCGTTCTTAGAATATTGTTTGTTTTATATAAACCAGGAAAATAATTTTGGAGTTATAAAATTTACGTAAATCATTCTTTTTCGGGTTTTATGAACATTAGAGTGTTTAAATTTGATATATTTTTCATAAAATTTTTGAAGGATATTTTTCATTTTTTACAAATGCATATCCTTTCCAAGTTTTTTCTAGATAACTTTTGAAAATCTGCACTATCAGTACAATAATTTTTTGGCCCTAACTGATCTATCACATCTCTTAGGAATAAGATAAAGAACATAATAATTTTTAACCAGCAGAGATAAGTAGGCAACCGACAATAGTACTTCATAGATCTCGATGATTATATTTTAGAAATTAATAAACAATTTAAATGATACAAAATTTTTAACAAGCAAATGCGATTACGACCCCAACTGAAGCGTTTAAACAATGATATTAAGCAAATTTCTCGCAGTTGAGGGACCAAAAGAAAGATATACAGTTCAAGAAACTTTAGCTCTTCCTAACTCCTGGATGGTTACCCAAGAACCCCTGTTTTCTTCGTATATTTTGCCTAAAATTCCATAAAGGAAAAACAAGGCCCACCACCAGGGAGACCGATAGTTTTTCGGTTATGGTTTTCCTCCAACAGAAAGAATCTCCAGCTTTTTTCGACGACATTTTTGCAGCCAATGGTGAACAATTTTGAAGTCACATATTCAAGAACAACCCGATCCACTTCTCATCGAAAGATTGAATGAAATGGAAAGCAACCCATTTCCCAGCGATGCCAATTTATGGTTACCATTGATGTCCAGGATCTCTAGTACACAAACATTCCTCACAGTTTGGGCGAAGAAGCACAATATCATTAGTTTTTTAACCCACTAGACCTAAGCAAGCCAGTCCCAGCAACAAAATTTTATAATACAGTACTCTAATTTTATTTTTAACTATGAACAACTTGTTTAAATTATTTCAAGATAAAAATTACCCATCCAAATTAATGGAACAGCTATGGGCACCAGGATGGGCACCTGCGTAATGCTAATCCTATTTATGGCAAAAATTTAGAAGAAGATTTTTTGAATTTCTCAAATCCTACAAACCTCTTGTATGGTTGAGATTCATTGACGATATTTTTATGATTTGGAAATAATAGCTTTGAAAATTAAAAGAATTTTTGGAAAATCTAAACAAATTCTTCTCGATTTTGAAATTTTACCTGGAAATTTTCTAAAGAGAAATATAGAAGTAACATTCTTGGATGTAGAATGTTTTGGATAATTAAATCATCTGGATTTTCTCAAAACAAAAATTCATATTAAAGACAGGTAACACAATGGATTATCTACATTTCAACAGCTGCCATCCTGTACATGTCAAAAATATCAGTACCAAAGGGTTTGTTCAGTTTTAGGGCCAAAAAATTATGTACTGATAGTGCAGATTTTCAAAAATTATCTAGAAGAAACTTGGGGAAATGGCATTTGTAAAAAGAAAATATCCTTTCAAAAATTTATAAATAATCAAATTAAACAGCTCTAATGTTCAACAAAACCCAAAAAGAATGGATTACGTAAAAATTTTATAATACAAAATATTTTCCTGGTTTATTATAAAACAAACAATATTCTAAGAAACGGCAACACAAAATTCCTTGGCGATCTTCCACCAATTACTAACAAAAACTTATTATTCAAAACCACCCCAGGCTAGTGTTTCGGTAGAAAATACTAAACCTAAAATCAAATCTTCTGGTACGGCCCAAATTGCCACCTACTGACATTCAAAATTCAGAAAAGAAGAAAAATTTTAAGTGTCAACCCTGTAAAGACAAACGATGTAATACTTGCAAAATTATAAAATCGTCCAATTTTTTCGCACCAGTAGTAAATACAAATAAAACTTACCCTATTAGAGGATGAAATTATTTGCAAAAGTAACAATGTAATTTACCAATTAACATGTAATAATTGTGCAATGCGGATTATGTTTGGATATGACAACAATATCCATTGCACAAAAGAATGAATAATCATCGTTGTTCGTCTGTGAAAAACAGGATGAGAATAAATGGTTTCACACCACGCATTAGGCCACCAACAAAATTTTGAACAATGTTATGGCACTGATAGGTATTTGCAAAGTACCTGAAGATAGAAACAAAATTGACGTTAGAAATAATTAAAGAACAGCACAACAGTTAATATTAAAATCAAAAGTACCCTTTGGTCTGAATAAAAGATGAAATGAGTCAATTTGTTTTTTAATATAATAGTATTTTTTCGTAAATTATTTTTTCTAAATTATTTTTCTAAATTCATTCTCTGTTCATGAAATTATTTATTTTCTCTTTGGTGTTAACCACATGTCCAGAAAATTCTTGTTTAATTTATTTAAGTCAGTTTTTATTTATTTTACTTTTGTAAATTTTGTTGCTGTATAGTATTGTTATTTTGTATTATACCTTTTTGAAAAACGGCAAAAAGCCGAAATATTAAAAGGAACTTTTGTATCAAGAAGTTCTTAATAATTGATATATAAATATATAAAAACTATATATCATATATATAATGGTAAAATAATAAACCTTAAATATCATAAATATTTATACACAACATAAAATAAAAAAAACCGATGAGTTCATATACAGAATAAAGGGTACAGAACAAATTGCC
>NW_025787802.1:0-12227 GCF_021130785.1 Homalodisca vitripennis
AAAGTATAGAGTAAGCACGATAGTAACAACACTTCTTATTCAACCTTTTCTGCAACCGTTGTTGAGCACAGAGTAAAGAAATATCCAGATAAGAAAATTTAAAGTTTTTGTATAAATTACTTTTAACTGTACATTTTAGTAAATATTAAGATGTATGAAGTGCTTGGTCAGTACTATAATGCAGATATAACAGTTACTATTTAATTTTTACTATAGATTTAAAGACTTGTTATAAAATCCATTTTAGTTGTCATTAAACAGAAGGATGTTTCTCAGACCTGTGTATGCATACATATTTGCTTGATCGAAAAACAAGGCAGAATTAACTATAGAACAAAAAGAAAATACTAAGATCGTAGTAAATTACAATGGCCATAAATATACACTTTTTTAAATATTTTCTTGATCATAGCAACAAGTCAAACTCAACACTGGCGTCGAAAATATAATTCGCTCGAACTATAAAATTGCATGCGAAGATGCGGCTAACTTCTAGAAGTTATAACATTTGACATTTTTGATTTTTTATATACTTTTTGCAATGCTAAAGCACACAGTAAACAAAAAAAGAGAAGTAGCAGTCCAAATTATTTATTGTTTGTGATTTGTACTTAATAAAGTTATGGCATTACGTCAATATTGCCCATTTCATTACGGGTTTTTACCAATTTATTACTAATTCTTTATTACCAAATAGTGGATGGTTTACGAAAGGACAGCAGCTATGAGTGAAATGCTAATCTGAAACACCAATTCCTAGATTAACGCGTGCGAATAAATCTCATAGTTGGTATTTTTAGTAAAAGTCTAGGAACGAAGTTGTGCGTTGTGGTACTTGAATTGATTTTGGTACTTGGCGTGAAAAATGGTTCCATACCTCAGCGGTCTGCATATTCCAAGCTGATGATCCTTCACTGATATAAGTTAACATAGGTTTTCAGTAGACGATCTATGGTTGGTATATGCAGAGCATATAGCTATTCAGGTTCACCATCTATCTCTGTTATAAAGTGAAGTAATATTGGTATTCAGTTATAAAACATTGCCTTGTGGAATCAGAAGATACAATAACACGTATAATACCAATAATTGGAGTAACACTTGGCAAATTTGCTGACCAACTCAGAAACTGAAGGTGTTTTATAAACCCGTAATAGAAACTTAAAATAAGGCAGATCATAATTTACGACTTTAGTGTATTTCCATACAGTTAAGTGCTTATTTAGAGAGCTAATTAATCATGTCTAGCTGTGGGATTTGCGTAAAAGCTATTGGCTCAAAAATAAAATTGCAGTGCAACGATTGTAATCGTGATTTTCATGCTTCGTGTCTGAAGTACAGCAAGGCTGATGTGGAGTGTGTGACCGCAGACGAGCTGGTGTGGCGGTGCACGGACTGTACGGCTACACGACGCAGAAGTATGCGATTCGAATCTGAAGTTGCTGATGGTAAGCTTTCTCTGGAGGATATAATGAGGGTTGTATCAGAAATAAGGGAAGCACAAAAAAGTTCTGAAAAAGGTTACAATGACGCGTTTGACTCCCTGGAATCACAGTTGGTGGAAAATACAAAAGCTCTTAAAGCCCAGAATGACAATAATGAGAGATTAAATAAACTAATAGAAACTCTGGTGACAGAAAATAATCGGCTAAAAAAGAAGGTGAACGAGTTGGAAATGCGAGTGGAGGACATGGAGCAATACTCCAGATGTAACTGTCATGAGAGATCCAAGGAATCCCCTGGTAACTCCTGCGGAAGATCTCCTAGGGAATGTCAAGGAAGTTCGGCAAGGCTCAGGGACGTGCAGATCTCGGACGCTATGGGTGGACGCTTGCCACATGGCTTGGGAGGCAAACCGGAGACAACCCACCGTGGAATCATTGTAAAATTTGTGACGGAGGTTTGACAAAGGAGGAACTCCTGGAAGAAGAGGCGACGTTGAAGAGGACGTTGTCAACCAGACACATCGGAAGGAGCGAGGGACGATCGGACCGATTTACGTGAACGACGTCACCTGTCCCCTTTGCCCGACGGAGTGTCTGTACGCCATGGCGAGGCGAGAAGGGTTCCAGAAAGGAGAAGGAACTTCAAGTTCCTGTGGGTGGTAAAGGGAACGGGAAAATCTTTCTCAGGAAGGAAGAGAACTCGCCTATAAAAGTCATCACCAGCCAAGAACGGACCTTCAATGAACTGTAAACAATGTATTGTGTCAAGTGCACTTTTGTTACTTTTGGTTTTGTTTTTTTTTTTTTGTTTTTTTTTACGGATTTTTAAAAAAGTTATGAATGTCCAGTATAATTTAATTTAAATTCTTCATATTAGGTAATATTAAACAATTTAGCTACTAAATTATATCTTCAACAATACAAGTATTAATCTTTTTTAATGGCAGTATACATATATATTTTTTTTCCAAATTTTGAATATTGACTAACGAGGATTAAAATATTCAATTTAGTTAATACTACATCAAAATATACTGTAGTATGAGATCAAACTTTGATATTTTTTTTATTGCAGAATTAAACAGTAGGGATTTTTCATTATCCTGAAAATAATTATACTCGTCAGAAATATGGTTAACAATGAACAAAAACGAGCTTAATTATTACTATATTACCAAACTACATAACCTTTGCAAAATTTCAATGACAATCAAAAGGGCAGGCCGGTAGGTTAGTGCCAAAAATATTCGTATTTGAAGTCGAATATAGAATAAAATTTCCTGTGAACCAATTAAACCTTCAAATCCAAGCCGATATATTAGCATTGGATTTTAAGTTTAAATCTTTGACGTTTTGTTTTGTATGCCATTTACAGGTTACATAGTTTTAGTAAACAATGTTTCTTGAAACGAATTAAATACTCATTTTTAACAGTAGTAATAATTTTTAATGCAAAAAAGAATTTCCTTTAATTATCGAGGAGACGTCAACTTGAATTTGCTTGAAATTCAATTACTGCTGTAGATCAATATAATTCAATTCTTTCCTCAAACGGATTCGAGTGTTTGTTTTAAACGAGCCAACTAGGAGCAAACACCTGACTCTGTCCTTTCTATTGTAATACGAATCATGTTTATGCAATGGCTAGCAAACAAAGACAGAAACGGCTACCTCACGTTGAGGTTTATAGACGCCAACATATACGGATCAACAGGTTAATTATTGTGGAACATGCGTAGTGCGTGTGGGAGCAGAGGACAGTCATGGAACAGCTGATTCTGCCCACAATCCTTCCCCACCGGCATACCGGCATTAGGACTATGACAATCTGCTAGCGCGGCTCGACTTCCACTCGACTGGGCGGGGAAGGTTTTATAATGGAGCCAAAACCCATCGACCGCTTTTGGAGGACGTCTTCATAATATTCATTCAAAGAATCAATATTTTCAGAAAGTAAAAATTTCCAAACGTCCAAAAAAAATAAATAAAAAAATCGTAAAATTTATTCTTAAAATTAAAACCATGGATGAAACGACTACATTTGCAGGAAAAATCATACATAAAAAAACAAACTTGTTATCAATTAGTAAAAAATCATCCAAATAATGAAAAGCTGAAATTACATTTCAAAAAATACAGAAATAAATTACATATGGAAATAAGAATTATTAAAAAAATTATTATTACCGAAAATATTTTTTTAGGAAAGGCAGTGGGTAATTCCAAAGCCTAACATGGAAAGCTTTAATGATGAGGTGACAGGGACAGAAGGCTTAAAAGAACTCCCATCAAAAACTCTAAATATAAAATGGTAATTTAGTACATGATTCCTAAAGTTATTTGTAATGAGTTTAATACATTCTTTCTATCTATAGTAAATCCAATTAGAATATACAGGAGAGTCAAACCTGCATAATGTTTCGACTAATCTTTATGCTATTAGAAAATTTTGGTTTTTGAAAACAAAATACTCTTTTCAAACTCTATGTTTAGTGGAGCATGGTACTTTGTTGAAGATTTAAGTGACAGTAATAAAAGATTTAAAACAACAGTTACTTATCACCAGGAATATGATAACATCTTTCATTCTTTTTTAACATTAAGTGTAATATACCCAAAATTAGATAAACGTTTTTATTGTAATTTAGTAAATTTAAGTTTTTTAGAAAAAGGATATTTTTCCAGAAATTTTAAAAACAGCTGTAGTGATTTCCTTATACATAAGTAGTTGGCCCTAATTACCGACTGCTAATAACTACAGACCAATTCTCTGTTACTTTTCTAACCTTTGCTTAAAGTTGTTTGAAAAAGTTAATGAAAGAAAAAGCTAATTAAATTTCTAGAAAAAACTAATTTTTTTCAGCAACAATTCAATTTAAGGTTTTAGCGAAAAGGTTTAAATACTGAAGCATGCATTTATTAAAAAGCTTCATAAGATAATGTGTTTATACAGGAATAAAAATTCAGGGGCAGAAAATGATTAGTTGGGTTTGATTTTTTGATAATTAAAAAAAGCGTTTGTTTTGATTACTGTAGATGCACTACAATTCTCATTACAAATGTTATACGAGAATGTTGGTAGTTCGGGGCGGAATATTTATTCTTGGGTTTTGTTAGCTATTTAACAAAAAGAAAAACAATATGCGTCGCAAAAATTAATAATTTCTTATTAGGTGACTTCGGGGTATTTATACAATGTGGCGTACACTCAAGGGGTCCAGGTTTTGAGGCCCAGTACTTTTTATAATCTACATAAGAATTGATCTTTGTGATTTCGAAGATTTAAATGAAGGAAATATTACATCTTTTGCAGACGATACAGCTTTTATCGCTGATGTAAAAAAATAATTGGGATGAATATAGAGCAAGAGATGAAATTCAGACCTTAAAGACCCACTGCAGTAGGTGGTTTTCAATAAAATAACATGTTATTAAGCCCAGAGAAATACTAAGTACATCCAATTTTTAGTTTTAAAAACAGATCAGCAAATTTTTAGTAATTCAATTTTGTATCGATGTGTCAATTGTTTGTGTTAGTAACAGTCGCAGTGCACAGAAAAACTGTGGTGCTGTAGATAATCCCCAGTGGCGAAAATTTAAAATATTTAGGAGTCATGCTAGATAGACCGAAATCACTGCAGAACAGACCACATATTGAAATTTTAAAACGCAAACTAAACAACTAATTTTTAAGATTTTTTATATTTTTTACAATACATTTGCACATGAAGAAGTGTTAAGAATGCTGTACTTCTCTTTGGTCAATAGTAGGCTTGACTATGGAATGATTTTGTTGGGCGTGGAGCCTATGAAACAAATCTAAAGCCACTTCGCTAACTCAACAAAAGAGAATTCATAATGGTGATTAAAGCGAAAACGACGAATGGAGAAATCTTTTCCTCTTTTTGTTGATTTTAATATTCTTCCCCTTTAATATATGTTTGGTTATAAAGTTTTAAAATATTTTTTATGTCTTACAGTGGCAATATACCAAGAATTAAAAAATAATTGCAAAAACAAATTAAGAACAGTAAGACACAATACCTGTTCCAAAGCCTATGCTTCGCATTTTTTTCAAATAGTTATTGATTTTTTGGGACCTAAATATGTTTAGTTATAATTTCTTCAATTTATTAGTTGTGAGAATTTAAAGTTTATTTTCAAACAACATTAAAGAAGGTGGTTATTGGGTTTTGATAAATTGAATTTTCTTCTCTGCATTAGATTCATAGTTAATTAAAGAAAAGTAACAGTAAATTTTAGTTTGAATTTATTTAAGGTGAGATTTTCTATCTTGCTTTGTAACTGCAGCAGCACACTTTTAATAAATTTTTTTAGGAGCTTATAAAAAACATCAAAGTTTGTATTGAAATTTTCTTTGAGCTAAAAAATATTTTTGTAATAAAAGGAACTCTCTCCACAGGCACTTGCCTCTAGAGGCCCTAGTTATTTTTGAAAATTTTTCTTTTTATTTACGAGTGTTTTTTGTTTTAATTTTAATTTACAAGAAAGTTACATTTTTATTTAAGTTTGCTCATTTAGTTTGTACTTTGTGTTTGCATTTGGTTGTTTACTTACTTTATTGATGTATTACATTGTGTATACCATTGTAGTTTAATGTGTTATTGTATTTTGTTTTCAAAAATAATTACTATTCTATTCTATTCTATTCTATTCATAATAACTGAACTACGTACGAGAAAAAACATTGTTGTGTACGTATAATACTGTTTATTGGGCCAGTGTAATAATTGACATGATATGAGTTGATTTATTTACAATTCTTAATAAGATAACGAGTAGAAAATCAACGTAACAGCGTACAAACATTCAATGTAGTTCCCGGAATGATTTGAAAATTGTTATTTGAAACTCAGATGCTGCAAATAATAGCTTTTTTCTAGCGGTTCTTATTTTTTAAACAATTATAATTTTCTATGAAATAATGTGAGCTATCTGTTCGGGAATAATTTCAATATGCGTTTCCATAGTTCAAGAAACTGCTTATCAATGTCCATATATCAGGATTCTGAAACCGGTCTCGGGGATTCTCAGAAAATCCAGAGGTGATGGTGATTGGAATATAACAGCATATGAATTATGAATATTAAAGAGACTCCGTAATACTATGGGATGTTTTCGTCGAACAATGCAATATGTACAATTGAAAAATTAATAATCATTAGAAAAATAATTTGGTCGGTTCTACATAATATTAGTGTTTGTCTGGGAACAAGTTAGTATACACTTTTTCATGAATACAGAAAATGTATTGTACTGTAAGTATTGTACTGACTCTAATTGACAAAAATGGTTACTACTTGGCTTCAAGGCTTTTATGTGAGCGGCAGGGTTCCTTTTGAAAACTGAGGTCATAAAAACTTAAATTAATAAAAGTTTATTGAGAAGTAATTAGTATTGTCCTAAAACAGTCTAAGTGATTATCCTATGAGGTTCAATAAAATGCTGTTTTATTTTTTAATTAAATCAATATTCGGGACATTAGGTTTTCTCTCAGTAGACGATTAAAATTGGAAACGAGTGTTATTAAAAAGTAGTAAACAATATTAAATTACTCTTTAACTAATACAACAGTTAAGAAAAGCATACATTATTCCATATACAAAAGACCTAGATTTTCATATACTGATGTTCTGATCAATACAGAAATGTTGATATTATGGAGATATTACACCGTACAATTGTGTCCTTATAATAATAACTATTGTGAATGTCTACAAATATATTTGTAAAAAATGTTACGTAAATATCGAAATTGTGCAAGTCATGGGCAGCTTTGAGTAGAATATTACCTTTATACCGAGTAATAAGAAATGTCTGAATTGTATTGTTAAATCTTTTTATGCGTAAACATATACAAGGATTTGCGCATAATGAAGAACTATTTTGGACGCAACAAGTCTAGATTTATTACGCAGTTTTTTTTTTTTGCATATTAACCCTTTCACACGGTTTTTGACGTAATATTACGACGTTTCCATAGCAATGCACACAACCTGGCCCTAAGTGTACTCCTGACGTAATAATTACTGTTCACATTGATGCTCACAGTTGTACTTCTGAACGTTAATGATTACGTTCACATTGATGATCACAGTGTACTCCCTGACGTAATATTACGCATTCGTTTATATTGCCCATCCATTTTATTCTGTTTGTCTACCGTAATATTACGCAAGAAGCATTTCAATGACAAATCACGTGTCGCACAAATAGTTCTGGCGTTTTCTATCTAGGTGTCGAGCACTTCACTTGGTCCTCTGTCATGAGTTTTTGCACTTTGGTGAATTCGTTGTTGTCCGCACAGTGAAGACGTATGTGTGTTGCATGTTCCTCTTAGCCCTGAAGTATTCACGGTTTTATTTCTAGTGTTTTATGCACCAAGGAAATGTCCGACGCACAAATAGCCCGATTCGCCGGGCTTCGTTTGCGAGATCAAACAAGGCTACGTATAGTAAAAATAACTTGGGTGGAAAATACAACTATAATATAAACTTTTTTAATAAAAAGTACTAATATAACTAAACTGGAAACAAACCTATCTCTGTAAAAGCAGCAACACAGTTTAGCAAAAACAGCACAAGAGTTCAGGTACAAAAATAGAATCTTCAAGAGGTTCACTTTTGCTTTATATCGCTTCTACAAGTTATAATGAATTAATATTTTGTTTGTGATACGATATAGGCTTTCACGGAAAGTATAACGGTACTCATAATAAATAATTCAGATTTTTCTTTAAATGTTGAATATTCATTACCAGGATATTTCATCAATTGACCAAAGCACTTTAGCGAAACAACATGGGTGTACAAACACTTACAACACATGCTGGTGATTTTTATCCGGTTGAACATGATTTCAAACAAATGATATTTTCGGATGCTTACAGTCGGTGGCGTCTAATCCTCGTAATCCCTCTGTTACAGCGGAGAATTCCGGGAAACCCTGGCGTCCAAGTAAATTATAACGATGTTGAACGGACATTTTCAAGTCCACTTTCCCTGATAGTTGGTTGTCTTGTAAAACTGTATTTTAGATTCAATGACGATTTATTTAAAAACTTAAAAAAATATAAAATTTAAAATCGTTGCCCGTCAAAATCTTTATAAAATGCTTAGAACGTATCTTAAACCGTTTTAGCACTTTAACAGCTAATTTCATAGTTTGCATATATCACATGGAAAACGATAAGAAGAATAATAAAGTAGATGGGCTAATACTGTACACTGAGGTGACACCTTTGTGATATTTCCTATTAAGCATAAGTGCACCTGTTTTATGTTTCAGTCTAATGTGTTGTTTTTTTTTAAATATCAACTGTGAGTGTATTAATTTCGCTTTTTTTTATTCCTATTTGTTAAAGGCAATTAATTAACCAATTGCAATAAACAATAAAATCAATATGTTGCTTAATAGATTGGTTTGAATACATAACAGACCGTAATTGATAGATACTAAAAAGTTCTGAATCAAAAAATGTATTATTAATTTACTAAAATTAGCTACAGTTTTTTGGTTGTATACTAAAGTAATAATAACTAGTCGTATAATACCTTAAATGGTAGCCACAGTAGGGTAATAGGTAAGATAAGGTAATATATAAGGTTATATAAAAGTTAGAAGGTTAAGGCCGCTCTCTAACCCAAAGGTCACGAGTTCGATTCCTGAGGAGATAACTACAGAATTTGGAAATGGCTTTGAACCGATTTCACTTAAAACAATTGCTGTAGCTGATTTAAACTATAATAAGTCACCGGTATAGAACCAACCATTAAAAAATAACTCCTTCAAACGTCAAATTTCCCGTGTTTAAAACATAGATGAAGTTAATAAAATTTTAAAAAAAAGTTACGCTGAATAAAGAAGGAATTGAACGTCTATAACAACCAATTGTATTATTATTAATATTTTAACTGGATTTAATAACAACATTAATAACAATGAAGATCTCCCGTATTCATAAAAAAATGTAATACTTAATTAAAGGTGAAGTTACGATATTTATACATAATTTTAACGAGAATTTTTATATGAAACTGATTGATTTTCATATCTTCAATTCCGTATTATGTTATATATATAGTTTACGGGTCAAGAACTTTTATTGAACAAAATGGGGCCTTACTCTCTGTCCACTACGGGAAAATATCAGTTTGATCTGGATCCCCCCGATTATTGTCCTGTCTACATTTTTGGCTGACAAAATGTCTTTTTTGTCTGTCGTAGTGGGGGTTAAAACTTCTGCCTGTCTATCCTGTCTAACATCTTGGAAAAAATGACCATACTAGACCTAGGAAATCTTATTTTGCAATCAGTCAGCGACAACGTAGTGTGGCGTACTTTGAACGTATATAACAAAAGAGTCAAAGGTTCCTTTTAAAATTATGAAAATTCACTATATGCAAATTTCCAGTGTTGCGAACTCACCAAATAACCCAAGGTTTCAACACAGCTATTAAGAAATAAACTCCAGTATAAGCCCATGCACTCCATGCTATTCGTGAATCCAATAAAGTGTATGTTACTAGTTTACCTAATAAAATGTTACTTTGATCGTACATTGAAAACTTCTTTGACTACTCCCAAATGCCAAATGTTTTTTTTAAGATATTGACCCCACATGAGATACAGTACAACTACGACGCAGTTAACACATGTATTTATATACCTCGCGGTAATACCAAGCCGTTGACACATTTATTACACAATGTAAGTAACTAGTGTTTATGACCTCTCTGCTATAGTACTGTGCGGGCACGTATAATGCGTGTTAGACTTACTATCGAATACCTTTATGATCGATTACCGCTACAATATTACGTTGCGGACATGTATAGTACGGTACGTGATAGACTTTCTATCGATTATTTTTATATATGATCAATTATCGCTACAATATCACGTTACGGACATGTATAGTCAAGTACGTGGTATAAATATGATTATCGATTATAATAAAATATATGATACGAATTATTGCTACAATATCAAGTTTAAGGACACGTTATAGTACGTGATAGACTTACTATCGATTACTTTTAAAAATATGATCGAATACACCGCTAACTAGTATTACCTTGCGGACAACGTAAAAGTGCGTGATAGACTTTGTATCGATTATTTTTATATATGATCGATTATCGCTACAATATCACGTTCACGGACACGTTATAGTAAGATACGTTGTATAATTATTATCGATTATTTGTATATATGATCGAATTATTGCTACAATATCACGTTTTATGGGACACGTATAGTGACGTGATAGACCTTACTGAACGTTTACTTTTGAAAATATGATCGATTATCATACAATATTGACGTTACGGATAACGTATAGTATGTGATAGTTTTTCTGTCGATGTACTTTTACATATGATCGAGTTATCGCTACAATATCACATACGGACACGAATAGTACGTGAAAGACCTTACTATTACGATTTATTATTATATAATGATCGATTACCGACTCACGAGGTATTTTATGTATTATAAAATGCCAGGAATTCGTCAATGTATTTTGTTTTAATTTACAAATTTTGATGGGATGAGATTAACAACATCTAGTTTTTTCTTCGGTATTTTTTGTTACGATCCAGTCTTTAGAGGTAGTAAGGAGTTTGTGGTGCTTATTTTTCCAGATTTGCATGTGTGGGTTGCTCCCCATCATCTCCTCTGCATAAACATCTTTAGCAGTGATATTTGATGCACTTGACGATATTTAATGGTTATCGTATCGAGCTTAGTAAGTTTAGTCACACAGTTTGGGAAGCGTGTATTATTACTGCTCAAGACATATTATGCGAAAATGTCCACTTCAACCAAGGGGTTCTGCGACATGCGAAATTACACGTTTTGCAGCGAGGCTTACAACAGGCTTCACAGCCAAAAGGTTAGTTTAAAACTTAGGGTTAGGTCATCAGAGGGTAGTTTAGATCTAACTAGTTTTTTTTTTTAATTTTGAGGCTTTTTAAAAAATTACTCTAGGTGGATTACTAAATAAATTTCTTGTCACACACACACACACACACACACACACACACACACACACACACACACACACACACACACACACACACACACACACACACACACACACACACACCCCACACAACACACACACACACACACACACACACACACACACACACACACACACACACACACACACACACACACACACACACACCACACACACACACACACACACACACACACATCCGTTATTGTGGTGTGGGAACAGAGCTTCAGTCTGAAACCTTTAAACCTCCCCGGTACGCTACAAACAGGTGTGGGAGCCGTTCAACCGTTTATAAACAACTGTATAGCCTCTGAGTCTTTGGGGTGAGTGATGCTTGAATAATAGCCAGAGCTCTCGTGCTCTGGGGGCGACTGTTATGTTTAGATTTACCCGCTACCCCCCCTACTCAAATCACCTAGTCCATCACCGCATCGATCGAATGTGTATTTTCAAAAAACCACTGGATGTCTATAGCTTACGCTACCGACATTTAAAAATAAAAAATCAATGAATATTCCCAAACAAATTCAAAAATTGTTTCATTTAGCATGCTAAAACATTTAAATATATTTTATTTATTTTTAAATAATACTAGTAGTTGATTTCGTCCAATTGAGCTATAGTAGTAACAACATATATGAGGACGATTATCATCTAACATAAATTTCTCTGATCACTCGTATCGAAACCTTGAACGTTAGCTGAATATCCACATAGGTGTGAATCCTTTGGGG
>NW_025787803.1:0-12357 GCF_021130785.1 Homalodisca vitripennis
CTTAGAATTTACCTTCACTCTATCTATTCTAAAAAAAAACTGCTTAATTAGCTGAACAAAACTACAAATTCAAAAAATAAAATGTAGCATGATTGGTTAGCTCCACACCTTCCTTCTTAATGCAGCATTCTGGACATCTGATTGCATGTTTAACAGACTTCGGAGAAAAAACTCTTGGGAGGCCTATCGTTCGACGACGAGTAACCTCAAAAAACGAACAATTTACATCGTTTCGACATCAGAGACACCTAGATTACAAAATAAAGTGTAAACGAAAAATAACATTTTTGTAAAGTTCTAGTTAAAGATTGATTAAATTTTAATGTTGTGCTAGAAAAAAAAAAACTAGTGTTTAACTATAAGTTCACTAACTACGAAGTAAACTTAGCTCCCTGTAGCTACGAAGTACACAAGGTAGGAGTACGCTACACTATGTGTCAAAAAAAGGCTTTGCTAAGGTTGCATTGCACTCTTAGGCCATTTTGTGTTCATTTCATTCTTGAGATATCCTGCACTCATGTAGACAAGGCAGATATCACACAGAAAACAAAGTGATAGGCTTCAATGACACAATTCCATGTTTGAACATGAACCACTGCACAACTCATTCTCCATGTAGAAATGGTTTCATGCTAAAATTTAAGTCTGCAGATCTTTCTCGAGATATCTTACCAAATGATAATTCACGTTTTGTTCATTGATTTAGGTACATAGCAGTGTTTAAGTAAAATTTACAGTGAGGAAGGGAGGAGGCTACTGCAATTCAAGAATGTGCTTAAATGAAATCTTGTCACCAACTTTTTAACATTGACCTTCACTCTAATAACTTTCACACTAGTTAATGTCACATTTCAAAATCTCATGTCATAGTACTCAGCTTGTTAGCAAATTCATTTATTCTGCTATTTTCTCTTTACCATTATGGTAATACATAAGACCATATAAATATATTTGCTAATATTCAGCTAAACTCCATGGAGTGACATGCACCATCATCAAAATTAGTTTGATGTATATACTACATGAAGCTTTTGAGATACTGTGCAGACAAACAGACATAAATTACATTCTTCCATCTTGGACCAGTGTCAGAGACAGCTTGGAACATATCGTCAATCACTCCATATACATTTTCTCGCAATAAGACACTGTCAATGCCTTTGTACATAATTTGGCAACATAACTTGAATGTCATCGATGTTCATTCACCAGGTTTCATGGAGTCATGAGTTGTAGTGAATGGGGTTGAACATTCTCTTAATTAAAAACATCTCTTCAAGTTAATTTTTTCCTCAGTTAGGGCAGAACACTGTTTTAAGATCTATTCTGATTCTACAAGGTTTAATTTCCATAGGGCTATAACCCTAAATTAAAGTTCCTACGAACGTTCCTAGCTGGAACGGTAAACACTGCAACAGTATATTTACTTATAGTACAAACCTCCAGTCATCCTATCTGCTTGTACGGTTTGCCTTAGTGCATTTGTTGAGTGGGGACTTCACTTTCAAAACAGTTCTTCACTAGATCTTCTTGAAAATTGTAAACAAATAGTTACTTAATAATGTTTTACAAATAATGACAATTCTGTAGTCATATGCAGCAATCAGCCCATCTAACAGTGAAAAACGAGGTAGGGGATTATGTTATTTAGAGTTGACTTAGCCACCATATGATGTGACGTTGCTAGTCAGTCAGTGCGTCTTCACCCTGCAACTGTGTTTGTTTTTCATGTCCCAATTTGTGTGAATGACAGAGTAATATGTAGGTACTTTACCACGATGAGCTCTAAATGGAAACATGTAGTTTTATCACTGGCAGATAAAATTAAAATCATTAAATAATTGGACTTAAGTGTGGCAGGGTAAACCATTAGCCAAGATGTATAGGGTGGGAATGTCTACAATTTCGGACATAAACAAAGACATGTTCCATTGTGAATTCTTTATCCGCCCTATTAAAAATACAGTTATACTTTACTTGTAGGTTATTTACCGTATCATAGTAAGATATATTACGTAACAATGTTTAAAATCATTAAACAATTAATTGGGACTAAAGTGTGATAGGCAAACCATTAGCCAAGACGTATAGGGTGGGAATGTCGACGATTTTGAACATAAACAAAGACATATCTTATTTCCATTGTGAATTCTTTTATCCGCCCTATAAGATAGTGATACTTTACTTGTAGGTTATTTACTGTATCATAGTAGATATTACATAACAAGCTGCCAGTAACATTGTTTTTATTTTTATGCTATTAAATGCAATTGTTATTCTCTGAAATTTAGTTTTTCAATGTGTTTTAAGTATCTGGATGGAGTTTTAGTCCCAATTAAACCAGATAACTGGATTCTACTGTACTACAGCTGTAAGACATTTTGTTTAACCTTTCAGAATGTTAAAATAGTATTATGTTATTGACATACATGAACTTACTTCCTAGTCTGCGTCGCTTGGGAAAAAATAAAGATTTTAAATTAATTGAAGGTTACCTCTGAATGCAAATGTCATGAAACAGCATTTAATTAATGAATCATATATTTTATGAATACATACCATACACTACTGCACTCCACAGGTGGTTAACTGCAGATCAAATTTCCGGTGTTTCTAGTTTAGAAGATGAAGAACAGTTCTAATTAGGAAAATGATCTTTCATGTGGTTTATTTTTTTTATGTGCACAGCAGCTGCAATCAGACAGCGCTTGATAAACCCCATTTGTTATTTATGTATCCATCTAACCTTTGCGCAGTTGTGTTCTTTATCGTAGTTTGTTTACAATTATTGTAGTAGTGGTTGGTTGTTTTACGGATTATATATGTAGGCCACATATTAGTAAAGTTGTGGACAGCTATTGATACTACCCATTGTACCACCGGTTGACACAATTCAATTAAATTGGGGCTATTAGTCGTGAAAGATTGGCTGCTCAAATCAAACAATAGTTGTACAAACTCGTTGACAACGGTGTCCGGACCCTGAAACAGCTCCGTCAACTTTTTGTGTCTCAGCTGGGTCGAGAGCATTGCAGTATATGCAGCTAGCCTATTATTAGCCACATACAACCAGTGGTAACACTGTTGTACCACAATGTCAATACGCGCATCCTCAGTAGGATAGAGTACTTAAGAAATCATTTTCAGTTGTTCTTGTTCTATCTGAGATGATTTCGAACTGTGCTGCTGTACAACTGGTTGACAGAGCTAAAGTTTGCCAGTCAACTAGTTGTCAACAACGAATACCAGCCAAACTCTTAGCTCCAACTGCTGATTTTATTAAAAATTATTGTTTTTAGTATGATTCAGGTGTTTTTAATTAAAATAAAACATTTATATCATGAAGAAAATTAATATTTTTATATAAACCCAAGAACTAAAATTGGATAATTTCACTCAATTAGCTCAATAACTCAATTATTTTTCAACCAATTTAAACAAGTATAAAATTATTGGATTTTTCATTAAATTTACAACAAAAACTGATTTATCCACATCTGAATTTTAAGATTTTTTGACATAAAGAAGTAGCCACACTTTAAAAAATTGATTTAGTTTGACACCTTAACCTATTCATTTTTCTTTTTGACATTTCAGAATGCCCACAAAATATCCCTGTGGCACATGTTCAGTTGGTGTGAGATACTCTGGGTTAAAATGCAATGGTCTTTGTCAGCTATGGTACCATGCTGGCTGCCAAAAGTATCAGCGAAAAAAAATAACTTGTACTGAAATAAATCACTGGAAATGCGTCACCTGTAAAAAAGACTCTTCAACAAACACCTCCAAAGTCGAATCTCTGCCATTGACTAGTCAAATTGAACTTCATAATGAGATAGAGGAAGTTCATGATAAGATTAAAAATCTTCAAGATCCTGACGACTTGGAAACATCCCTCACCCTAGCTGCTGAAGCTGGAAATGCTTTGTTAGCTGAAAATAGAAATCTTAAAAGAGAATTGTATGATATGACACAGAAGAATTCTCAACTAACTCAGCACACGAGGGTCACTTTTGAGCTTGAGAAAATAAAATATGAGGCCAACATTGAAGAACTTGAAAGTCAGATTCAAACCCTAGAAAACAGAAAATTCCAGGTTAGCTGAATCTTTACAGGAAGCTGAACTTCAATTTTGTAGAGAAAAAGAATCACACACCAATCTTATACAAGCTTTCGAAGAACAGGATAGGGAAAAAGAATTGGCAATTTTAAACTATGAGAAAGAAATAAAACAATTACATAAAACCTTAAAAAATCTGAAACGGTCTCATCAAGAGAATTTTGACTCAGATAAGGAAATCAAAATTTATAAAACTTCGGAAACTCAAACCGAAAACATACAATCACAGTTACTGGTACAAAATTCTGGAAAATCAAACAACCTTACTCTTATTCAGGATATGATAAGCCTCAAAAGCCATCAAGATCAAATGGAAAACTCAGTGAAAGCACTACAGAACCAGTTTCAGAGTTATGCCAATAAAATTCAAGACTGGCCACAGGCACGCTTACACTCTAACAGAAATAAAGGAAAAACAAAGACCCATTTTAGTGTATCCCTACAAATGGCTAAAAATAGGTCAAGTAATCAAAATCAAGTTGTAGCTCCTGCAACACAGATATCTAATTCCAAGCTAACAGAGCAAATAGAAAATATGTCAGTGGTTTGCTCGGATACTGTCTTCAAAACTGACTAAAAGCCCGCCTCTTAACTCAAAAGCCACGAGCCAAGAATGAGACATGTGAGGAGTTTTTTGCCAAAAACATCGTGTTTTTCAAGGACCACATGATCAAGCATTACAACTGCTTGACAGAGAGAAAAATAACTCACTGCCTATCTTTCATCCTCGATCTTCTGTGCAGGCTGAAGTCCACCAACCACACAATTTTTTATGCCACAGCAACATGACAAACAGCAAATTAAAAATCATAACCAGTCCTTTGATTGAAATCCCTTCTCAAAAAGACCGTATACATAATTTAACAGTCCTTCATCAGAATGTAGATAGAATTAGTAATAAAATTGACCGTTTAAAACCATTTTCTCCAAATAGTGAAGCCACACTTAATTGTACTAAAAGAACATGGACTGACTCAAGATCACATCAGTAACACTCGACTTGAAGATTTCTGTTTGATAGCAGAATATAGTCGACAAAATCATTTGAAGGGAGGTGTTGCAATTTATTGTAAAGCATCTCTAAGCGATCAGGTGGAAAATGGTACAAGTGCAGAATTTCAGTATTGAACTTGTGTGCGAGATAGCCATGGTGCGAGTGAAAACTTTAAACCAATATGTCTATATAATGGGCATCTACCGTCCTCCTCAGAGCTCACTAACTGAGAGCATGGGTGTGATTGCTTCAGTGTTAGACACGGTGCCAACCTGGAAGAGCCCAATTGTTTTAATAGGTGACATTAACATCGACTGCCTTAAACTCGAACATGACCAAGTGCTATTTGATGAGACACTTTTTAGCTACAACATGACAAGAATCCCTCTTCCTCCAACTAGAATAACACCACAGTCACAAACATCAATTGACTGTGTATGTACTAATCAAAAAGGGGATGACGTGTCAATTGAGATCTTAAATTCAGGGATTTCTGACCACACAGCCCAAATTTGCACGCTCAATGTTTTTACAGAAGATACTGGTAATGTTAAAGGACAAAAGAGAAATTTTAATGATGACAATATCCACAATTTAAAACTGGCATTGTCTAATGAAACCTGGGAAAGAGTCATCAACTGTAATGACACTGAAATTGCTTATAAAAATTTCTCTAACATCATTACATCAGCACTGAACCAAACATGTTCTTATAAAAAATATAAGCAATGCAAAGGCAAAGAAAAACTATGGGACCCTGAACTGCACACTTTGAGGCAAGAATTCTTAGGCGCCAATGAGCGTTATCTTCTTATGGGCTCATTAGAACACAAGCAGGAAGTTGCTACTAAGAAAAAGAATTATGACTTGAAGATAAAAGAACTCAGACGTCAGTCAAACGGTCGACCGAATAGCACGTTCAGAAAATAAAACTAAAGCCCTTTGGAATATTATAAATAATGAAAGAAGAACCAAGAAATCGTCTGTAGGACTGAAAGAACTTAAAATTGACAATAAAACTATCAACGATCCTCAGCAAATTGTGGAACATTTCAACACTGTTTTTAACGACCATGGCTGACTCTACTATTTTAAACAACAACCCTCTAAAGAACAGAACTCCAAGTCCTATTCAGCAGCTTGACACTCGCTCTTTTTATCTCTATGACACAACAATTGAAGAAGTCATCAAAACGATCAACTCACTCCCAGCTAAAGTCTCTGCAGGAATTGACGAAATCTCACCAAAGTAGTTGAAGGCTTGTAAACATGAAATAGCTTACCCTTTAACCACTCTAATAAACATGTCCTTCCAATCTGGTAGATTTCCACATCAAACTAAAACTATCTAAAGTAATCCCCATTTTTAAACAAGGTGATCAGTCTGAAGCATCAAAACTATTGCCCAATCTCGCAAATTTCAACATTCTCTAAAGTTATTGAAAAGATTGTGCTTAATCGTCTCCTAAACTACATGACATACAATAATCTGCTTACTGATCAACAGCACGGTTTCACTAAAAATAAATCTACATCGACAGCTTTAATTAGTTTTATTGAATACGTAATAGATCAAATAGAAGCTAAAAATACAACAACAGCAATATTCTTAGATTTAAGCAAAGCCTTTGACACCCTTGACCATGAACAACTGCTGACCAAACTAAATACCATGGGAGTACGGGGCACTGAAGCTGAGTGGTTCAGGAGTTACCTAACCAATAGAGAACAGGTAGTTGAAATCCGGCATACTCAAAACAATAAAATTGCACACATCAGATCCAGTCCACTTCCAGTTCTAAGGGGCGTCCCCCAAGGGTCAGTCCTGGGTCCTGTACTCTTTACTCCATTTACGAACAAATTTACCTAAGTACTTAGATGAATTTGCTACAACCTCTGATGTATGCAGATGATACCGTTCTACTTTTAGCCGATAGAACCCCAGAAAACCTGGAGATAGAGTCATTCACTGCAATGAACATGGCGGTACAGTACTGCCAAATTAATAACCTGGTAGTTAATGAAGCTAAAACCCAGCAACTCATATTGGGCCCAAAAAAGGAACAAACTGTGCACCTGCCTAACGTCCAAGCAGCATCAGAGGCAAAGTACTTGGGAGTGACAATAGATGAAGATCTCAAATGGACAACGCACATTGACAACCTGTGCAGGAAATTAGGTACTGGACTGTATGTCGTTAATAGAATAAAATCAATAAGTGATGTACCCTCTGCAAAAACAGCCTACTTTGCTTTATTTGAATCGAACCTTCGCTATGGTTCCTGGTCTGGGGTAATTCATCTGCAGGAAATCTCCAACGTGTGCTGGTAACACAGAAAAAAGCAGTGAGAACACTTGCTGACTTACAGCCAAGAGAGAGTTGTCGACCAGATTTTATCAACCTCTCAATTCTGACGGTTGTATCCTTGTACGTGCTGGAGGCAGTAACCTGTGTGCACGAGAGAGGTTTTCCCAGAGGATGTAACACACATCATTACAACACAAGACGAGCGACAGATTTTCACCTTCCTGGGCATCGACTTTCTCTATTTGAGGAGAAGCCCTCTTACATGGGTTTAAAACTGTGGAACCACCTGCCAGAAGACCTGAAGGGACATGGTGCGGCAAAATTCAAGAAGGAGGTGAAGTTGTGGCTGCTGCAAAATCCATTCTACTTGTTAGAAGAATACCTGAACAGAGAGCAAAACTAACAACCAAACTGGACATTTACCTGTAAATTCATTGTTTGTAAACTACGCAATTGTATTTATATGATCTGTAACAAATTTTGACGAGTTACAATTCTCAAAGAATTTGTAAATAAAGAATTTGTCTATTGTCTATTGTCGTGGTGCAGGATCCAGTCACGGCTTGTCCACAGTTCAGGTCGTTTCCTTCGCACTGCATCTAGTAGCCGCCTTAGGACCTCAAGGTAATACTCCTTATTCACTGTCTGGTCTCTTGGAGCATATTCGTGATGAACAACGCCGTCCTGGTAAAAAAAACTGTCAGCATTGTCTTGACATTGCTTCGACTTTGTCTTGCTTTTTTCGGAGGTTTGCTCTTCACAAGTTTTCCACTGTGAAGATTGAGCCTTTGTTTCAGGGTCGTAGCCATAAACCCATGACTCATCACCAGTAATAACTTTTTTTAAGAAGCCCTGCGTCACTTTTTATCAAATCCAGATTGTCCTGTGCGATTTCAAGTCGACAGTTCTTTTGGTCTTCTGTCAGCAGCCAAGGAACAAATTTTTGCCGAAACACGGTTCATTTTTAAATCTTCGTGTAAAATGTTACAAACTGACGATTTTGGTATTCCTAAATCTTCTTCCAGCTCTTGGACAGTCAATCGACGGTTTTTCATTAATTGCTGCATGAACAAGTTCAACATTTTCAGCGTTTCTGGCCTGCCAGATCGGTCATCACTCTCCACTGATATGCGGCCATTTTTAAAACCGCCTAAACCACTGTTTTATTTGTGTATCGCCCATAGACACGTCAACATAAACTTTCCATATCATAGTAATCGTCTCTGATGCTGAATGGCCAAGATTTTGGCAAAATTTAATGCAAATGCGCTGCTCAACACGTCCAGTCATATTGAAATGCGACGCACACACACAGCAGTACTGTACGGAACAGAGTGCTGTGACTCACTGAGTGACCGGATCGTATTCAATGCCTAAAATGGGAAGGAGTAGGCTCGCCCCTCCCCTCCAAATAACCGGTTCGAGCCGGTCGGTTACGCTGCGGCCGCCTATTGGTCGAATACTTTTTGGACAGACCTCGTATGTTCATATTAAATATTTTGTCCCAACCTTTTATGAAATTCTCTGTACATTATATGTCAACTAAATAAATTTAACACATACAAATGAAGGAGAGGTTTAGTTTTAAAAAGCTCAAATAAAATAAAGAGTTTATATAGAGGGATTGAAAAATATACTCAGAGCAGTCTTGCATAGGTTGGGATTTAAAGAAGTTAATAAGGGGATGTACAACAGATTAGGAGGTAGATTACTTAAATTCTGTTTAAAAACAAACTACTGGAAATTATACGTAACATACATTTATATACAACAATAAATATTATTTTTTCCTATTTTTTAACCTTTTACGGCATCAGAGTAAAAGTTATATAAGGCAAACATTCCATTATGGTAATCCCAATTTTTTTACATTTTTAACAACAATTAGTCCTGAATGAAGCTTTCAAGATCTTTTTGTATATTTTATACCAATAATAGTCATTATTCCGCCATAGTTTACATTCTCCTCAATGTCCAATTCTATTTCTGATTTCTAGGAATCACTTCACTGTCAATTTTTGAGTGAAATATTTAATATGCTGTCTTCAGCTGTGTTTATGTACCCCAATACCTGTCTAGTATCCCATCTCTCCTCTATTTCGAGACATCATAAAAATTGGTGAATATAATTTTATCTTATGTCCATTTTTCACTTTTATCTGTCAAAATTATGTTAGGTGAGTCTTTTTTTACCAATTTAATCGAATTTTCTAAACCTAGTTCAAATTTCTTATAAGCATATGCTTAAAAATCACAGTATAACATTTAACATTTTAAGGTCATCTAATTTTTTTTACTGACAATCACGGTTTCAAAAAATTCTCTTAAGATTTATTTCCTAGCATAATTAGTAACAGATAAAACTGTAAAAGCATGGCTGGACCTTACTGCGCTTTATGAGGAATAAAATAATGTTGCACACAAGGTATAATCATTTCTTTGTACTAATTTATTTACATGAAAATGGATCACAAATCATACAGTTATCAATGAAACAAAGCCAACAAAATTGTAGGAAATCCACAATACAATGAAAGAAAATGCATAGTGTTTAAACAATTGCTATTGATGAAATCCAAATGCAGATGACTAGAGAATGAGGGTAGGATGATTCTACAAGAATGGAAATAAATTAGAATTAAACTCTGCATTTTGTTTTTTTTTAAGAAATTATAATTTGCTCTAATCCGGTGATAAAGAAAGATATAAAACTTAAAACTAGGACTCATAAGGTACAATTACTAAATCCCCCATGGCACTGGGATAACTGAATTCAATTCAATTCAAGTACATCATAGTTTTTAAATGTCCATAATCAAAACACTCTACGAGCGGGCAGTCAAACATTTTACATAAAATCTATGTACAAGCTTGTACAAGTATATAAATCGTTGATGAACGGCTAGCTAATAGTCAGATAAAATGGCCACTAGCATTTTTAGTCTATTATAGAACTTTTTTCCACATTATTTCAAACTATATACATTAAATTCGTGTGCTTATAATTTTATAAAAGTTCGTCTAAATAATAATTGTATACAAAATTCATACAACTATAACAAGAATATATTACTATCTTCGCTCTGTAAATAGGAAGATAAATAATTAAACTAATAAGTTACGGCTTTAGTAAATCAGACCTATGAACTTAACATAGAGGGCCAGCTACTTTCATCGTGCGCGACTTTATTTTAATTAGCATTAAATGACTAAACTTAAAAAATAAAACAAAAAACCATGATGAAAATGGAAAAAATGATAAATAATAGATATTACCTGTTTTTATTACAAAAAACCCTGAATTTCTTTGGTGTTCAAAAAACTAAATCATTCCAACATTTTAATTTGATATCAGAAAGAATTAATTACCTGAAATGGGCACAATCAAGTTTAATAAAAAAAAAAAAGGGTAACATTGATTTCCCTGTATTTTTTACTGTGCCGGAAACTGTCACTTTATTATACTTAAAACGCAACATTTTTATTATGTAATATGTTTAAGGAATATTTTTTTTACACATATTTGGATAAACTATAAAACACTATCAAAAAAAATGCTACTTAGCGCACACTTTTTACCTGTAATATGATTATGTATGCTTAAACGTCATCCTTCTCAGGTGAAATGTGAAAGATCAAAGCCTTTTCTTTATTGGTACATTAACACGATTGACTTACGAGGATCATATCACAACATAACTGAAGGAGTATGGTCCAGCTACATTCTGCTATGAATAATTAAAAGTAAATCTTCAGGGTTGTGTTTATTTTAAGTGTATAAAACTAAGTTTAAAAAAAAAACAAAATATTTCTGCAAAATTTGGTTGGGAAAAAACTATTCTTTTTAATTTCCAATTGATGTAATCTATCATCGGACTGGTCCTAAGATTAAAATAAATCATGAATTAAAATGATCCAAACTTTAAAAATTCTAATCAAAATAGTAAGTTCATAATTTTACTAGTAACAACTTTTCTATTTTAGATTTGTGCCCTAATTTTGTTTACAAAAATAGTTTCAAATATGAAATAATTAAATTATGGATTTTCGCTTTTTTTTACCATGCAGCCCAAACTAAATTAACCAGGTAAACTACAACCATTCTTGAGTACTATTATATTCTTGTAAAGGACAAGCAAAAGGAAAAAAGGCAAAACGGTCCATAAGAAACCATTGAAGTCATTTTAAAACAGAAAAAAAAAAAAAAAAAACAAAAAAAAAAAAACAAAAAAAAAAAAAAAAAAAAAAAAAAAAAAAAAAAAAAAAAAAAAAAAAAAAACAAAAAAAAATAATACGGATAACAAATAAGCTTTTATTTTCTCAGTGCTGAGAGAAAGAAATTGTGTGATTGGCTAAATTTCAACTACCCAAGTGCCCATGAAACATAAAAATTCCACTGGAAAACTGATTTCGCACACAAAACTAGCCCAAGCAAATAGTAACTAATGGTAATGTCACAGGCCAGGTGTGTATTAGTTGTGAGGCACAGAGTCTAAAACGTGTCTGTCACATCTTTTGGTTGTGTCTGGAGAGGAGAATCACCCAGACCCACACGTCTGGAACAAACAAGGTTTCAATATTACATAAGCAATAGTAACTAAAGGTAATTGTCACAGCCAGGTGTGTAGTTGTGATGGCACAGAGCCTAAACGTGTCTGTCACACTTTTGGTTTGTTGTGTCTGAGAGAGATCACCGCACACAAGTCTGGAACAACAAGGTTCATATCTACATAAGCAATAGTAACCAAAGGTGATGTTTTACAGCCAATGTAGTTGTGATGAACGGCACAATGAGCCTATCTAAAACCGTTGGTCCTGTCTCACCACTGTTTGTTGTTCGTGTCTGAGGAGAGATCACAGCCACACGGTTCTGGAACAACAATGGTTCATAATTACATAAGGCAAATTAGTAACCAAAGGTGAAGTTACAGCCAA
>NW_025787804.1:0-53591 GCF_021130785.1 Homalodisca vitripennis
AAATACATAATGTAATCAAAATTACCTGAATGCTATATTGACATTTCAAAACTCTCAAATTAAAACCTTAGATTCGATGAGAAAAGCCACAAACTAAATGTAAACAATGACTATGAGCTTTTTTTTTTTCCTAATTATCACACATCATGAGTTATCTATTTAAAAATGTTTTAACGTTAAAAAACTACAATAATATAAATTTTTAGTATACTCCAAAATTTTTTGACCCCAGAAAGCCATTTGTAAAAATGTTTGGGGGTCAATTTTCAAATAAAATTTGTCACAAGTTAAAATTATTAATTGAAACTCTAAAAAATTTGAGTTTTTATACAAGGTGACGACAATCAAATTTGAGATAAAGAAATTTATATTGGGTTTTAAGAAATACCATTTCCAAGTTTAGTTCGATCATGCAGGTCCTCCTCAACCTCAATTTTTTTATATACAGAAACTTAAACATTCAAAAAACAAAAAACACCCAAAAAACTATTTTCAGTGTGCCTTTTAAAATTTTTACAATGGAACAATTTAGATAGAAACATTTGCTTACATTTTGGGCTATCGTTATCCCTTTGATCCATGTTAAAATATTGTATTTTTTGGGTGAGTAATTATGTATATGGACAAAAAACCGGTATAGTCATCTAATAAAAAACTTCTTAAAGGATAATTTTGTTAATATACCCTCTTCTCCAGCGAAACACACGCGAAACATTCGGGATCCCTACAATAGGCTGCATAAAAAATGACAGAAAATATAGGAAAGAAAAAAGAAACTCATTAAACCGGGACATATTACAGTAATCAGTATTTGACCGCAAGGAAAATACTACACAAACAAAAAGCTTTTATAAATCCAATAGAATTTAAACGCTGAATATCTATCGAATTAGTTCAATGTCAGATATATCCATTGGGTGATTAGAGAAGTCAATATTGAAATTTTTTAAATAAGTGACCGGCTGGTTTTTAAATTTAAATTTTGTTTACATTTTAAAACAAGTAATTTTGATAAAATTATTTTAATATTTTAAATGAGGGTGAAAACATGTAAACTGAAAACTTTCAGGTACAAAAACAATAATATACCCAATAATATACCGAAGGTGTGTTGTAAATATAGAAAAAGTAGAAATACTGTTTTTGTGTGTATTACAATTTGAAATGATTGATACTAATCTTATACATGATTAATATATGAAGAATTTAAAGTACTCTTATTACTCAAACGTAGTAATGCTTCATTTGCAAATTTTTTACTTAATCGTAGAGTAAGTAGATTTTTAACATACGATTGTTAGCCAAATCTCAACCCATGTGGTTGAAAAACATTAGTTTCTCACTATGATTTCATGATATTTCGTGATACTCACCAAACGATCAAAGCTAACAGGCCATCTTTTCAATGATTATAAAAAGGGGGAAAATTTGCAATATTTACTTTGCGAATTTGTTGATAAAAATACTTTTTTTTAAAAGAGCAAACAAAAATGAGGAGCAATGAGGCCTTTTTGTAATCTTGTTTTGAACATTCGAATAGGTAGTATTTTTCTGTATAATCTGAACGCACGTGAGCTCTGACCACAGAAGGGGTTGAAATCAACTCATACTGAGATCGTATCTTGAGCACAATACGGACAGCTTGGATTCAAGCATGACGCTGATTAATTCTTAAACAAAAATGGTCTTTGGTAAGATCCATGAAAACAAAAAGGGTTCTATGAGCAGAATATCGACAATAAAGGGGTCTGCTACACAAACTAATATGGTGACAAAAATGATTAAACCTTTCTCAGGATAGAAACTTGTCACAAATTACTGTATTCCCGCACCGAAATAAAAAAACTCAGATACTGTAGTCAAATTATTCTCAGTTAACTTGTGTTAAAAGAGGCTGTTTCATAGGAAAAACCCCAACGTAAAGAATCAAAAGAAAAGAATGTAAAATTTATTTAATATTTACAGATATTTGATATACAATCCTGTATTAATCAAAGCATTTTAATATTCGAAAATTCTCATTTTAAATTTCACCACTAATAGAGCTTACAAAAGCTATGTCCTCGTAGAGAATTTTAAAAAAATTTAATATTTAAATAGTTTTTTATCTATCCAATTTTTTTTTAGAAGGACAAATTGTTCATCTTCTTATTTTAAGTTGCTCTGGTTGTCTTGGGTGTTGGATACATGAGACTTAAGGATAACATGATTACATTATGCATCGTTATATTGTTGAACAAAAATAACATTACCTCCCTTTAAAAATTTAAATATAACCTCTTCCTATATTGCCAAATATCCTAACACAAGTTAAAACGTGACTCAATCATCACCAACAACAAAAACGAGTAAGTCTTTCCCATTCATTGATAAAAAGAGATTTATTCTAAACACTCCTGAATCGTAAGAAACAAACTCTAAAAAAGGGAACTTCAGTATAAAAGATGTTGCCGTTTTTAAATGATATAAAAGCAGATTTAGTCGAACAAGTATATTTAAAAAACTCAAAAGAAACATGAAAAAAAGTCGAAAGACAACACTTTAGTAACTAAAGAGACACAAACACGAAGGATTAGCAGTACTATGGACAAATAAGAGCAAAAGATTAAAAAAAATCATCAAAAACTTACACATAAAAATGTCACATAGAAAACAACAACCACTGGAAATTTAAAATTGAAAACATCCAAAAGATAACGAAAAATTATTAAAATAATCAGAATATACCAAAAATTTAAATGTGATGACCCGCAACACAAAAAATACATTGGACAAACTAGAAGAAAAATTCATACACATATAAAAAATTGCTTTTTCCACATTAAAAAGTCAACAGAAAGAAAAATCGGCCGTCCCCGACCACTGTAATCAATACTGGACACAACTATATCACAGATAAAACCTAAAACCTTTCTAAACATGTTAACACTCCTCCAAGATATTTTTAAATGCATGAGATCATAATCAAACAAACACAAAGGATTCAAGTAAATCAAGAAGATGGACCAATACAAAAAATTCAATTATACTAAAACAAATTACATGAAAGAAAACATTCAAAATTTATAAAGATACACCCATAATAATGTAATGTATTTACACACTACCACACAGAACAAAAATTTATTTATTTACTTTTTTGGATGTGTCTGAAAAGATATCCTTGATATCGAAAAAGGGCCTCACAAAATTAATAAAAGTGTTAATAATTGTTTTTATGTTTTAAATGTAAGTATGTTATCAGTAAACCAACTATAAAGCACCATCTTACAACACAACATAACTGTTCTACCTTAGTTAAAATTTATGATGGAAAGTTTTTCGTTTCAATGAAACATAACACGTAACGAACAACGGTACAGCTTCAATATTGACAATTTTAGTAAAGATCCATTGAACCGTAGTTAGCAGCTGACTGCACACGTGAACAGCTGCGGAGCAAGTGTCATGAGCGGTTAACTGATTATGTAACACGACATTATTCACATGTCATACAATTTCCATGAACCCGTAGGTTACACTACTGCACACGGACAGTCCGCGGAGCAAGTGTTTAATGCGGTTTACTGATATTGAACACGACATTTATCACATTTAGTAACAATGTTCCATGAACCGTATTTACACTGACCACACGTGACAGTCTGCGGAGCAATGCATGGCGTTTACTGATATTAACACGACTTTATTCACATATATAACAATTTCCATAACCAATAGGCACGTCGCACACGAGACAGTCAGCGGACAAGTGTTTATGGCGGTTACGGATATGGTGAACACGAACATTATTTCACATTTATACAATTTCCATGAACCGTAAGTTAGCAGCTGACTGTGCATACGTGACATCCCGCGGAGCAATAGTCATGCGGTTACTGATATGTGAACACACATAATTTACATTTATTACAAGTTCCATGAACCCCGATTAGCAGCTGACTGCAACACTGACATACCGCGAAGCAAGTTATGCGTGTTACTGAATGGGAACACACATTATCACTTTTAGTAACAATTCCATAACCTAGTTACAGCTGACTGCACACGTGACAGTCCGCGGAGCAATCTCACGTTACTGAATGTGAACAACACAAAATTTTACATTTAATACATTTCCCAATAATCCGTAGGTTTTACACCTACAGCACACGTGCCATCCGCGGAGCAAGTTTATGCGTTACTGATAATGTGGAACACGACATTAAATTCACATTTAGTACAATTTCCATGAAACCTAGGTTAGCAGCTTACTGCAGCAGTGACAGTCCGCGGAGCAAAGTGTTTCGTTACTGATATGTAACACACATGTCCCCCAAACACTGAAATTTTATTGTTATTAAATATTATTTTGAAACAAGCGTAATGCTTAGAAAGGATCACGGGGTTTAATGGCATGTTTTGTTTTGTAGTTTCTAAGAAAAGATCTTAATACAACATATGGATTATATGAAAGATTGTTCAATGGGACTAAAACTTCTTCTTACTTTTTTGCATTTAGTGTTTTCTTAAAATCTTAAAATTTCCGCCTTGTGAACATGAGTAATGCGATTTTTGTATTCTGTACTCACACTGTAAATGATCTAATTGTTGAATATTAAACACACACTACCCTTTATTCATTGATAAATCTATTAAAACGTAAAATTTTCTAATAAAAAAGACATTCATGGTACTATCAGATATGACATTAAAAAATGAATGTGAAGGAGCAAAAACTAATCGAAGCTGCATATTTTTTAGGTTCGAGTTTAGATTAATTAACATTATATTACGTTGTAAAAAGAGCATCTTAAATTAATTTATTATAGAGTAACAAATCTGTGAAGATTATTTCAAAAACCTTCACTACCTCGAGACAGAAAATTTGTAGCTAGTGCTGCCATTACAGCATCTTGATTTGCCCCGGGTTTTCATTACCTCGTCCAGATATTCTCACACATTAAATTTTGAACCATTTTGACCGCCCTATGAAGCTATGTCTTAAAACATTTTTAAAAACCGAAACCTTGCAGTTATATGCCTAACGTGATTATATTCGCTGAATCACTAATATTTTAAGAAACCTTTGAAATTAACCTTTGACAGTTTTTCACCTCACGATCACGCTTCACTAAGGCTCAGCCAGCAACATATTTATGGGAAACTTTAGCCCAAGTTAAAATGGAATCCCCTCATTTCCCTGCGCACTGACTACGTTTCCTTTTAAAACAAAACTACGAATCTGTATTATCAACTGTTGAGAAACCCAAAACAACCTTTAAAAACTTATCAAATTGTCTACCCGGGCGCGTCAATTAACATCTAACTACCATTATACCTTTTGGGGTTTCTTATCGATATTCATCCAATACTTTAACAACAACTTAATTTTTTACATTATGTTACTACCTTGCGTTACAATTTTATTAAAGCGTAATTTCAAAGATTAAATAACATAATGAATTTCATATTACAAATTGGATAAAAATTTTCACTAAAATCGTGTCCTTAATAAAACAGTGATAAAATTTATTTTTAAGACAGCTTTTTAATAATATACATATTTGATAAATAAGAAACCATTTCCTAAACCCCTTTTTAAACCCCAAAAGCTTGCAAAAAAAAATGGTGATACTTTTCTTGGGGAATATCGGGTGGCCGTTACAATTATGTTCACGTATTTAAACGTAAAGCTCCCTTACAAAACAAACATTATAAGGTTAAGGGAAAGGATTTAGAGGCCATATTCCATTCATTTAAAAGGTGATTGCATTATTGGGCAGACTTAAAGTAATAGTTTGCGATCTTGCAATTATTAACAAATTTTTGGGTAACTGCCACTTTACCTATATTGGAGTACGAAAAAAGAATATAAATTGATCTGTCTCATTGCATGGCATTGTCTAAGATTTATAATTGAATTTCTTATTTTTAAAACATTGTGGTAATAATAAACACTTTAAAATTACTTTAAAAGAGTTATTTAAATTAATCATACCAAATAGAAAATGAATTTAAAATATTTTATTATAAATAATTTTTTAGAGTTTCATTGTTTTAAACGTTGAGCAAAAAGTAAGTACCAGCAAATCCAATAACTCATCTTTGTATCACCCCCTTGGGTTACACTTTGGTTTTCCTGTAGCATCGTTTGCAAATTATTCACGAACAATCTAAAGAGAAGATACTTACATAAGCTGTTATAAATGCATTGCTTTATTTATCTGAATACTGATTTGTAATTTAGTGATGCCAGAATCAATCAAAACTAGCAAATTATGCAAACAATTTGATTGTTTGTTTCGAATTTAAAAAATTTTAATGCCAAAAGAATGGCAAAAACACTTTATAATATATGTATCTAAAATCATCTTGCAAAACCCTTTATTTATTTAATATTTAAGAATTCCAGCATGGTTAAAAATATGAAAAGGGTATATTATCTAAGTAATAAGAGTACATACAGTGTACGAAAACACAATAATGATTTAAACAGATAAAGTACACAAGTTTCAAATTTTTATATAACTTTTCGTATATGTTGGATTGAATTTAAGGGATGAATATTTGGATTTATTTTTTTTTTGTGGTTACCAGTAACAAATTTTTCCCGTATTAAAAATATCAAAAATATCAATTTTTGACCAACTTTACTTATGTTTATTCTATAGTTTAAATGTATAAGTCCAGAAATACGGTGGATAAATTTATTTTTAATATTTCGTAAATTTTTAATGAATTATTGTGGTAACCCTTTTTTAAAAAAACCTTTACAATACATGTTAATTTATTTTAAAGTTTTTTAAACTTATTAATGCAAGTGTTATAAACAGCACCTCGCCTTTCATTGATAAACGCACTTATACCCTTTGCCACCTTTTAACGACATGCAGAAAAACCATAATACGAAAAAAAACATTTTAATGGAATATTAAAATGTTCAAAAGTGTTCAGTGCTCATAACTTTAAATTTTAAACCTTTATAAAAGAGTACTAGTAAATTTTAATAAATTTACTTATATGAAATGATTTTATGTAAGTTTATATAACAATGATTTAATCACATTTTAATATCATGTTACAACTATAAACAGATATTGGGGTATTCAATTATATTTTTTATTTTTATTAAAATTTGCAATTACCTATACTCCTTATATAATTTTTATTTTTATGATATTATTTTGAACGCACGAACACATTACTACAAAAAACTAAACGGGACAAGAGGCTGTGATTCACTTAAATTGTTCTAAAGCATAAACAAGTTTGTGGGTTTGTGAGGATATAAATTTTTTTATCTTCTGTGATTTTCAAAATATGTTGAAAATTTAATAAGGGAATTATTATATTTAACTACAACCCGTTAACAATGCAATGTTGGAACAGGTGCCTCTTCTAAATTTAATGTGAATGATTGGGGCGTAAATATTTTCATTCAAAAAATTCTATCATAATCTTCTCCCCTCTACACAAAGCCTTATTTAAAGATGATGATGTTAGCAACAGACAATCGTTCTAAAAAAAAATTTATTTAAATTTTTACATAATCACTGGTACTTAAAATTGTTGAATAACATGACCCAAAATTCTTGTAGGTTCTTTTTCCCTTAGAAAAACTTCCGAAGTATCTAAATAATGATCATTTTACTCTTATCTTAGCTTACAAATTAATATTAAATTTCCCTTTAAATGAATCTTCATTAATAAAATATAAATAAGATGCTCTTAAATTATTAAAATTTTTTCATACCCCAAATATAATTTTATTAAGCCAAAAACAAGAGCAGACAAATTTGCCTTTTTAAAAAGCACGCAAACTAGTAAGTTTTTATCAATATTTCCAAAATATTAGAAGGTAAAAATTATTAAACAATGATTTTTTCTTTAGATTTAGAAGCTCAGGAACTTGCAATTACTGGCAATATCAAAATTAAACATACTTTATAACGAGCACAGTTAATACTTAGTATCACCACAGATGACTAGATAAATACTTAAAGTCGTCACTTTAAAATCTTTTATCTATTATATGACGTGGTCTAATACTTACTACGATCTGAATTTGCTTTTAAATGTGTCAAACTAATAGAAATATAATCTGATAAAAACATTTCATATTTTTAGACAATTTTGTTGCTTCTCGATTTCAATTTTCCAGTAATCTACAAGGGCTGTCTATAAATTGTATTTCTTAATGGAAAAATTCCCCTGTATCGATTTCGAGAAACCTAGTGTTCTATCAAAATTTTGTCTCCACATGACCATAAACTTTGCGATACATTATGGAAAACTCCTGTGTTTGTTGTATAATTATTTTATCATGAAAGTCTTTATTTTTATATAGGTTTTAGTTTAAGACCGATTAGACAAGTTATACCAATTTATTTACAATATCCATGTACCATTTTTCCGTAAATACTTCCTCACCCCCAAATTTGATGGACAAATCTTTAACAGCCAACAGCACTACCACTATTTTACCTACCCAACCAACATCTCCCAGAAAATTTATCGAAAGAAACAAAGGCTCTGAGTGATTATCCGTACAACTAATCATCTAGGAATTTTTTATTTCCCAAAACGACTGAATTATTGCCTCAAAAGACCCCAAAACTACCTATTTTGTTGACAACACTTATCATACAAATTTATATATAGTATATATATATAATATAAAGACTAGAAATCTAAGTCTAGACCCTTGAAAATACTAGTCAAATAAATTCTAGTCTTCATTTTAACAAATTAAAGAAAGAAGAACCTCTTTCTCCAACAAAGTCCTTTTAATTTGGGGAAACATAGACACTTTTTCTTCTTCTTAAATAAATTATTTTCCCTTAGAAATCCCCTTTTCCCTCCTTCAGTAATTTGTCTTGTTCTGTTTACGTTTTACGCCAACATACCACACAAAATATTAATATGTCATTAAATATTTTCCCCCTTTTAAATTTATTGTTATGTATTTAATCACATTTATATTTTAATAAAAGTCAAACAGATTTTAAAGACTTAAAATTGAATTAAATAACCCTTCCGATTATGAATGGAACATTGATTAAATAATGGTTCATATAAACATTAATAGGGTTTAATATAGTTTAGTATGACTTAATGTCAATTTACTATGTTTCTTTTAAATTTTAATGAAATCGGGTTTTTACTACAAACCATTTATTTGTGACATCTTAGTGCCACTAATAATAGCTTTTCATTTTTCATATTGTTATATTCTGGGGGAAAATCATTTTTCGGAGTAAAATATTTCGTCCTAATATCCAACGATACTAATACTGGTACTATTACCATTTCCCTAATCAATTTAAAAAGTGAACAGTTAAAAGAGGATGCACATTAAGGAACATATAACGGAGATACGGACAGAAAAGGGGAATACACAATGCGAATCTAGTACAAACAAATTTAAACGTTGATATCTAGTTTATTTATCAAGTTTTTGCCATAAAAAGTCCAAAAGGGAATGATTCTCATTGTTTAAAGGATAGAATAAATTCAATGCTCATACGCATTTTATGCCTATATATAAATTTTGAAATACTAAAGGTAATTAATTACAAATACACTATTTTATGTTCAATAATCTTACACACAATCAATCTACCAATAAATCAGTATCACCACCCATAATGTATTACAATCTGGTAATACATTTCTACTAGACAGGACACTAGAACAATGATACATATGTGTTTTATACACTAGTTGCTTCTCAGTGAAGAAAACTATATCTAAATATATTTAAATGTACGCGAAATTCTCAGAACACCCTTCTTATTATGTAAGTTGATTCAGTTCATATCACTAAATAATTCTGGGGGGAAAAAATTAAAAAACCGGGACCTTGAAACAAAGGGAGAAAACCACCCTCCTTGAGCGCGTTTTTTTGAGAAGACTGAGGGAAAACCCAAAAAAATTTCGAATTCGACTTATACGTATATAGGAATTATTGCTACTACCGCTTGAAACTTTAGTTTGTTGAATCCAAAAACACATTATTCTAATCGTAAATTTTTGGGCGTAGCTATAGGAATTTTAATTCTGTTCATATCATAAATGTGCTATGCCACTCCGTGTTATTTTGAGATTTTTTCGTTTTTATTTCAAGGGCCTTAAATTATTGCTCGAAGTGAAGACTTAGAGACAACTCCATTTCTTCTCTGGAATGTATAATATCATGCCGCGAATTTAAACTACACCAAAAATTAACCATTTAATTAACAGAAATAAAAACAGAACTGAATGGCCGATAGTAATAAGGTCACCACCCACCAGATGTTAGGAAACCTCAATTACTTTGTATAAACCTCCTCTGGAAAGCAGATTTAACTGTAAAGCATAACGGTCTCCCTAGATATCCACTTCCGAAACCCTGTGATTATTAAAAACCATATCCAATTATATACTTTAGTTTTATACACATGAGGTAAATTTATAATATGGTCATGTACCAATCCTTCACATAACATGTGAATTTTCAATGTCCTCATCTCGTCCTCACTTTTTTTCTAAATTTCTTCAAATTTTTAACTGCGACCACCACTACCATTGTTGATAACAATCTTCATTTTAATTGAAAGTCATATGTTTGGCCGTAACTTGATCCAAACCATTGAAACCCAAAGTTAAATTTAATTTAATGTATAGTTGGTGTTGAGGTACCCCGTAATAATTTGTTTTTAAAACAACTTCAAGCTGCATCAATTCTTAATATATTTACGTGCACTTAATGACAGGTACTCTCTAGAGTACTATAAATTTTTGTCAGCAACGTTCATAAGTAGATTTGTTACATAAAAAATAATTATAAATTTTTATTAACAACTTACCACTTTATTGCCATTAGTTACAATAATTTGAGAATATTTATAAAGACACGTTTTAACTAACAGTCCAAAACACATACATATACTACATAAATTAAACGAAAATATTTTAGCAAATATATATAATTTTATAGCATCATGGTTGATTTGAAATTTGATAGATAGCAATACAGGCCACTTTTTAAAATGAATAATTAAAACAAAATTCAAAACACTATTCAGATAAAATCATTTCCAACTTCAATTCTACTGTAATCTTCAAAGCTTTAAAATTGTTAAAGCAACAACTCTCGATGATTTTACTACGTTAGAGGCAGTTTTAGTCTCACTGAGGGAAAGTATATCCTTCCTCTCTCTCTCTCCAGTTATTGAGAGGTATTTGGTTCTAAAGTCCCCGCCTCCTCTACCCATCCTAAGAGTAAAACATGTAGACCCAATGTTTACAGTGATAAGATAATTGAATACACTCTTAAATTTTGAGTAACATAAATTTTAATAAAAATATAAAATATATATATATTCAATTTTATTTCAATAATCTATAATTTATATATAATATAATATATATATAAATATATATATAATATATATGCATGTATTTATTTAATGATAGATTTTTCGAGTGTAATTACCAAAAGAACACGTAGTTTCTAGTGATAACTGTGTTTTCAAGTGATTACAACTTCTACTACGTTCCCAAACAAATACAATATTAACAATATAAACTGTGATGCATCAACTATAGATTTTATGTATATTAAATAATAATAAATATTTATTTTAGCTTTATCTTTATAAACAAAATAAACTCTATTCCTGTTTCTTGAAACATAATGTATACACACATCTTGTTGACTTCACAAAACTATATCAACAAACAACAAAAATTCTGATACAAACATCATTAATTATTTTTTATAATATACTGAAAGTTCGTATAAAAAAATTTGAATTACTGATATTTAATTAACTAGCTCCCACTTCAAAATTTTTTAGGATCAAAACCTCAATAACTTTTTATTTTTCCTTACACAAAACCTAAGGGGCCGACTTACAGTTTTGTAACCCCCCCTGAGAAGGATTAAAATCTTCAAGTATCAGTATGAAGCTTTTAAACAGAAACCTCAACAACTAATTTCTCAGCTTAGTACAAGCATTCATCGTACATGACACTGAGGCAACAATCACTTACAGTGTGTGAACCCTGAAAGGAAAATTTTTAAATGTCAATAGCATATGAAGCTTGTTACCGAGAAACTCAACATAGTTCCCTCTTAGTACAAGGAGTGTCTCCAGTCCACAACACTGAGGCCCTCATCATTTACAGTTTGTAACACTGAGAAGGAATGTTAAATGTCAAGTATCAAGAATGAAGCTTGTTACCAAAAAACTCAACATATTTTCCCCACTTATACAAAAGGAGTGTCTCCGTACACAAAACTGAGGCCTCATCATTTACAGTTGTGACCCTAAGGGGAAAGGGAAATTTGAACGTCAATATCAGTATGAGAGCTTTGTTACCAGAAAAACCCAACATATTCCCTGCTGATACAAGGGAAGTGTCTCCGTACACAACACTTGAGGCCCTCATCACTTACAGTTTGTGAACCCTAAGTAAGGGGGGAATGTGAACTTCAAAATTACAGATGAATCTTGTTTATCATAAACCCAAACAAGTTTCCCACTTATACACGGAGTGTCTCCGTGACCATCACGAGCCACATCCGTTACATTTTGAACCCAAGAAGGAATTGAACTGTCATATCTGTATGAAGCTTGTTACCAGAAACTCAACATAGTTTTTCCCACCTTTAATACAAGGGAGTTCTCCGTACAACACACTGGGAGCCACATCACTTACATTTTGTGAACCCCTGCAGGAAAGGGGAATTGTTGAACTTCATTATCAGTATGATAGCTATGTTACCAAAAAACCAACATAGTTTCCCACTGGAGTACAAGGGATTCTCCGTACACAACAACTGACCCTTCAACACTACAGTTTGTGAGCCCTTTTAAGGGGAAGGGAATGTGAACTGTCAATTTATCAGTATAAGGGCTTGTTACCAGAAACTCAACATATTCCCCACTTAGTACAAGGTAGTGTCCCGTACACAACACGGGAGCCACATCACTTACAGTTTTGAACCCCCTGAGGAAGGAATTAACTGTCAAAGTATCATAGAAGCTTTTACCAGAAACCCTCAACTATTTCCCCTGCCATATACAAGGAGTTCTCCGTACACAACACTGGAGCCCTCATCACTTACATTTGTGAACCCCTAAGGGAAAGGGGAATGTGAACTGTCAAATAAACAGTATGAAGCTTGTTTACCCGAAACCAAAAACATATTTCCCTGCCTTAGTACAAGGGAGTGTCTCCTACACAACACTGAGCCCTCATCACTACTGTTTGTAACCCTGAGAAAAGGAAAGGGTGAACTGTCAATATCAGTAATGAACTTGTTACCAGAAACTCAACATAGTTTCCCAGCTTTAGACAAGGAGTGTCTCCGTACACAAACTGAGGCCACATCACCTACATTTTGAACCCCCTGAGGAAGGAATGTGAACTTCATGTAGCATATGAAGCTTTGTACCAGAAACCAACATAGTTCCCACTTAGTAACAAGGGATGTCTCCGTACACAACACTGAAGAGACACAATCACTTACAGGTTGAACCCTGGAGAAGGGGGAATGTGAAATGTCAGAATCAGTATGATAGCAAAGTTACCCAGAAAACTCAACATATATCCCGATCTTAGTAACAAGTCAGTGTCTCCGTACAAAAAGGAGCAGCCGCCGCCTCTCGTCTCGTGAGTAACTTGAAACTTTTGAGGGATGGGACGTCACCAAATTGGGGATTACGAAACCTCTATAAATACCAGCGCCTTAAAAAACTTTCCACTATCACAATCCTTTCACTTCTAGCGTATTAAATAAATAACTGTTATTTATTAAGTTAGTTATTTTTTAAGCAATTTCTGTAATTTGCATAATAAATTTATAACAACAGTTAAAAAAACAATGATAAGTAATTATGTGAAAATTAAAACGCAATTATAATGTGTTTCTTATCAAACACCCACTTTTTTAAACTTTTAGTAGTATTTACAATATTAGTGCGCAATGTTGGGAGTAATGTGAGGTTTTCTTGTCACTAAGTACGTATTTCAGAAGTTTTAAAACTGTTAATTTATGTGATATAAAAAACTAAAGTAATAACAATAAACTAAAGTAGTTAATTAAACATTACAATCATTTCAAAGCTATACATTCATTAAAGCATCTTAGTTACGAACAAAAGTTCTGATGGAAGTTGGAGGTAAATAAGTTTATAATGTCAGAAGCGACCCGCCAATATCTAAAATTTATCACAGTATAATTCAATTGGGAAAAAATTATGAGGTATGTAATGTTATCGTCAAGTGACTGTCCTTTTATTAAGAAACGCTACCAAAGAATATTGATTTTTGTATTTGCCCCAAAATTTTCCTTTCATTTCAAATAGATTGTAACTTGAAACATTTCTTCTAATTTTTCCTCAAATTCGAATAGGGGCCCTTCATATGGAGACAGCGTAACTTATTATGAAAAATTATCAGGGGAAAAGTATTTAATTTAAATTTAACTGTTTGAAAGAGAAGCAAATATTGTAAGTCACTGTAAAATAACCAATCGGCCGGTTTTGTCCGAGATACCACTAGAGACAGAGACTAAACTAAAGACTAAGACTAAGACTAAGACTAGAAGACAAACACCTAAGTTCTAACATTTTTTCCTGCGGGCCTTTTTCCCGTCATATCTTCTCTTTAAAAATTAGATTCTTAAAGATTTGTCCATTGCAATAGTCATTTTTTCCATTCGTTACGACAAAAATCATGTAATTTTTAAAGACGTACAACAAGAACGAAAATGATTTAATTATGTAAATTTGCCATTTCCCCAATGAAAAGTTTGTATAACTTAAAATATAACTAACTACCGATTCTGTTAAAAACTACTACACACATAAAATTACCAATAGGGGAAATTTCATGGAATCTAGAGAAAACCAAACGTGTTTTATCTCTAAGGGGTAAATCCCCAGAGGGCCGAAAAAGCTTCGAAGGGAAAAAAAAAAATAAAGAAGTTACAAAATAACCAGGGGTCCCCCTATAATACCAGAGTTACTTTGTAAAAATTTAGTCCACAACAAGAATACAGCTTAATATAAATGTCAAAGTCCTTTACAGTCTGACGGAAACTAGATTTATATTTCAGATGCAGAGGGCTTAAAACTGGTGACTCTCGAGTAACTACAATCTACACCAAAAAAATCCCTATAGAATTTTAGGATCTTACCAGCCTTGGTGAAACAATATCTTGATGTGATATAAATAGCAATGGGTAGTATCGGTATGAGTGTCTAAAGTTTCATACAAGTATCCCCCTTTGCTGTCAAACTCTTTGATTGCTACTTGTTTTGTATCCATTAATCTATCTACCGTTTCTCTCATAGAGCCTTAACAAATAACAGTTTTTGTTAACGAATCCAATTAAGCACTTTTCTTTTTCCCAATCTTTTCTCAAAAGTAAAACTTTCTACTATATTGTGATGCAATAAAGATACTTCTCATATTAGTCACAAAACTTTTATATTTTTTAATACCAACTCAAATTAATGCATCAATTTTGTTCTTGATTTTGCTCTAATATTTAGAAAATGTCGCATATAAAGACAACAGTCAGTCCTTCATCACTTTTAAAAATGGAAATTTATCATAAATTATCTGTTTTAATATTATAAATTTATATGAAGCAGTACATCTTAAATAAAGAAAAGGGTTTAAAAATTTTTTCTGTAAAATTTGATTTGATTACTCGTCACCGGTGAGCATATCTCCGGATTGCAGGCTCCTCAAAGCAGATGTTCTAAATCATAAACTCGTGTTATCAATAACGGTGAATTGTTATTGGGTAACTCATGTATTGAAATCACACCAAGTAATGCAACTTAACAAGTGTATGCTTGATATACTTAAAATTATGTCCTTATTAAATGTTATGCTCTTGACTGGTTCTGTCTATCTTAATGCCAGATTACTTTTTAAAATAACTAATGGTTATTATAAGGCTGCTAATAATTAAATAAAAAATAAATAGTTCTTGATTTAAACAAAACTATATTTTACTATAACAAAATTTGATCAAATCCGTCCTAAAAAAGCACTTGAATAATATGAGTTGACTGCAGAAATTCAAATGCACACTTTAGTTCATTGGGTTTTTTCATGCATTTCTTCGAATATGCATTGGTAGCATATCATTTCCCATTGTGCTAAGCATCGTAGAATTTTAAATTTTTGGGAAGTAATATAAACACAAAAAGAAAGTTTAATTACAATCTGAAATACACTACGATGAATAAAATAGGGCCCTCATGAAATATGTCATAGCATTAAATATCCAAATGTTCAAATCCTAAGAGTATTCAACTACGCCAAAGTACGCGATTGGGTGAATATTTTGGGGCCCTGAAAATTACTACATGCCTACGGAAGATAAACTAATATTGGGTACTTCTCTACATCATACCCTATCAACATCGGTACAACGAGAAACCAACAACGTTTACTGTCTAATCTTGTTATCCATTTTAGTTTAAGTTATTGCTGTGAATATCTGCTGTGCTTTCAAAACAACTTTTATATTTTTTATGAAACATAATAGATAATACGTATTAGATGTTGCTGTCAGTTTGTAAATACTAGTTATTGGGGGTTTTACAAACCCCAAAAGAGTAAATATGTAAGGGTCATAAAAACATAAAATGTAGCTGATAACACTATTTCCATTTTCGGAAAAATCTGACAACCGGAAGGAAGAATCTATGAGTATACAATACACATGCAATATTTTTACGAAATTAATATTTATTTTGTATAGACGACTTAACGCAGAATATCAATCAACCCCTAAGTTTTGAATGACAGATAAGTGAAGTACGCAGGAGATAGCTTACTGAAGCGTTTTTCAGTGGATTATAGTATGATAATGGGTATAAAGAATTGAATGCTTTTAAACGATGTAGTATGGAAGTAAATATTGACGAGATGAAAAAATTGTGCAATAAAAATAATAAATTCCTAGTGATTTATAAAACATTTGACTAATTTGTTAAAATTGTTTATGAACTAGAGTGATTTTTTAAAATTTAAAAATATTTCAAATAAAAAAATTCGAGTAGGTATGAAGAGCAAAAACTCCGAGAGCTGGTCATTGAGCAGTTTATCAAAATCTTTTGTATGATAGCACATACTTTTGTAATCTATATGAATATTGTGTGGAAAATCAGTTAATATTTTTTTGTATTGAAAAAATATTCCTCTGGTATACATACGATGAAACATCACATACTTAATTAGGGAAATCAGTTTTTAAAAAATGGAAATAACGTGCACTTACTAATATTCATCCATTGAAGCAAAAATTTACAAAAATTTTTTCTCATATTTAATATTTTTTAATTCTATAACAATTATAAAACTTCAATTCTCTTCATTAGCTGTAAATTACGTAAATTCTAATAAATTTAAATTAGAGATAAAAGACATCAAGTGAAGATCGACAGTGTTACCACATCCAATCTTAGCAAGAGGGAAAACAATATATATTACTTCCTAGGACATAGGAGAGTCCCAGAAGACATACAATTGAAAATTACTCTCGGTCAAGAATGTCCCCCAGTCTATTACTCTCGGATAATACATCATAAACAGTCCAAAGGGACCTTTTACCACAAATTAATTTTGATCTTTTTTGTTCTTTACAAACGAAATGTACCATTTCATCTATTTCTAAGAAAAACTATTTCAAATAATAAAAAGGGATGAAAGATAATTTTAATAATAACGTGGTATAGTAACAAATCAAAAAAATTCAAAAAGAAATTTATTCACTTTTTTTTTACATAATACATACAAAATAAAATAAAGTAACTAATAATAAAAGAAAATTAGCACAGCATAATTATTCTAAACAAAATTTAATGACAATTTTTTCCTAAAAAATAACTAAAATAATTAATATAAAATAACATAATTTTGCTAGTGAAATAAATTAGGTATATCCCAGGAAGGCCCAAAGCCCCTGTGTGGATATCCATCAACTTTGAAAAAAACACATTAAATAAACAACACAGAGACACAGCTGCTTTGTGCTTGACTAAACAAAAAAAAAAAATCAAATACATCTTTTTTTACCGTAAAAATAAAAATTATATATATATATATAAAGTATATAATAATTTTTTTTTAAAAAAAATGTTTTTTTTTTTTGAAACTCTTAAGCGCGCTTGTACATAATATGAAAACAAAAGCAAAGCAGATAGAACATGAAGAATAAGGCTATTTTTTCGTGTGTTGAATAAATGCATTCCCCCAAATAGATTAAAGCATTAACCATTTTCTATAAATGTTTTTTAATCTATTTGGACTATATCAAGAATTTTGTTTCAAAAAAAAAATAAACCTGACACAAGTGTATTCTGTTTTCACCTTTATTGGGTTTACTCCATAATAAAATTCATTTTATAATAAACACTGTTCATTTATAATAGCGTAAAAAACGTTTTTAAAATTATTTTAAAGGGATAAGAAAATACTAGCATCTCCACTATGACCATAACTCTTGAAGATTTTTTCCTAACTCAGCTATCAACTTACGATCACCTGTCTCTATATGTTTATTGCTAGACTCTATCCACATAAAAATGAATCTCTCCGGAAATTAATCGTGACCATACATATATTCTACTTAACACTTACTGATTTACGTAGTTAAAAAACCCAAAACACAATCCAAACCTAACTCAGCAACTGTCATTGTATCTACTTTTTATTTAAAAACGTGGAATATAAAATAAACATTCCGAAGGCATGTTGGAGCGTTTGCTATATTTATTCCTAGTTAACATAAATACTCTTATATCGGTTGCTATTATAAGTGAATTTAGATCTCTACAGGATTACAAGCAAAAACTTTTCTTAATGTTGTACAAAACAAAATAATGCTATGAATAACTCAGGATAATAATTCAGCTTTACTTGAAAGAGGAAAATAAAACCAGGATCAATAAACTCTTCAATTTTATTAGAGTACAATTTTATAAAAACTATACGATAGTATTGATTACCCAACTCTAGATACCTCATATGTTTCTGCAGACATTAAAACCGTGATAGTAAAACACACATATACACTTGCAAACCTTTCCGCTTAAAAATAAAACCATTATAAACTATTGCCACCGACTTTTTGCAGCGTGATAATAGGTTCAAGATATCATGATAACTATTCTTAACTTTAATAATTTGTATAAATCTATAAAAGATCTGTATATACGTGGTAATTACACATGATAATACTATAATTTAATATAAAATTTAAATTATAATATATTCCACATTATAACCCTCTAAAAATTCTTCTAGGAATAAATGATCCACTTTTATTGTCACTGTCTCAAGAGTGAGATTTCTCTCGAAAAATACATCTTAACGAAAGAAACTTCGAGTTCCCAAATTTTTATATTATTAAAATTCATCATCACATTTGTAAGAAAAAGTACTTTGATACATTTACACGTTTAAAAACCTCTGTCATAAATTTATTGATGAATCTCTTACATCGAATTACTGAGGACATACTGTAGATGGTAGAAAGTTTACTCTCCAATGTAGAAGAAAAGTGACCCGATGAGTCGGAAAATTCTTCGAAGTTCCCCAGAAGGGGAATGAAATTCACAATACATTTGTACTGAAGTCTCAGACAGTTCTCATACATAGGAAAATTTTTTAGCATTCGATATTTCATCGTTTCCTATGCAATCCATATGAGAATAACAAAGTTTTTAATAAACAACGAATTCGAGCATAAACAGCAGTTATGATGTAGACTGTTAAAAACACAATAAATATAAACCCTTAAACTTTCAGTTTTATATATCCCCCTGAATATATTTCTGTTACTTGCCTGTCCTATTGTTCCCTCGTTGTGACATTTCAACAATATTTATTTACCTACACATATAAAAATATTATAAATACATTATACAAGTTTAATAATGGTGTAATTAGTAATGAGGATGAGCTTTCGTAAGTCCTTAGATATTTGATAATTAATAATTCTTCCATACATTATAAGGGGAAGTAAATTTCGTTATTTGCATTTAAAATTGATATCAAAGGACAGTTATAAACCATCCAAAAATTAAAAAATAATTCTAATTTCAATAATTAGCTTTGATCATGTAAAGCCGTTCCTTGTAATCAAATAAGCGATTAATTTCAATTCAAATTTAACATTACACATTCTGAAAAACTCAATCGCGCAGAATAGGTTTTAAATCGCGCATTTCCAAAAATTGAAATTGTTGAGTTTAAATGTGATCATATTTTCTGTTCAGACCAAAAGGGGGACTTGCCACTCCCCCAAGAAATCCAACACAAATTATCTCTGGGCATCATAAATATTTAGTCCCAATAAACTTGTTTTGCAATAGTAAATTTGAAAATATATATAAGACAATTTACTAAGCAATGACCCTTATTTAAAAAAAAAACTAAAAGGAAAAAACCGTAATCACACAACATCTTTGTCAGAAAATATGTAGAAAAATTTATCTTGTTGAATATTGAATTATCTCAGGACCATAAATTTTATTAGTGTAGACTATGACAAGTCTAGTTTTATAATGAAGAAGGCGGAAATTTCTCTTTTCCATATTTTAGTCCGATTGGTCATTGATATGATTCGTACACAACCAAATTTTAAGATAATAAGCTGACATTTTTTACACACAACGTCTTATTGAAATCGCAAGAAATAGAAAAATTAGTAAAAAGAGGATTGCAATTTGGGTTTTAAAGGGTTCTCAAAGGTCCTAAGGGGAAGAATTTTATTTGATGTTGGGGTCAAAAGGTTTTAAGAGGGACAGTCCGTCCCGGTGTATGTGGTAATTATTTTAATACATTCTGTCAACGGCTTTCAATCCTCCGTTATGACACTTAATTTTTTAATAATAGGATTTTATGATAACGAACGTGTATTTTTTTATCAACAAATGCCTTGCATTTCAATCTATTACTATCCCCAATTACCAGAGATTCAGGTATCTCTACAAAAATTATTTCAGTGTCTCCGAAAGTGCGAAGTAATCAGTTAGTGTCACACTGGCTTTGATGACAGACGTGCAATAACGCGAAAATTCCCAACTGTAAACCAGTTAACAGCTTGACACTCATTTCACGCTAGATGTCAGCGTATTCGGCAGCTACGAAGTTCTTCTTAAGAATGTGTTTGTCGCTTATTGCAGTACAATATACGTATACAGAAATCCCTCAATACTTTAAAAATTGTTTCTCTAAATTTTTATCCCAATTTTATATTTATATACCGTGGTTGCATTAAAATACGAATATGTATTTGTAATATTTAAATTTCATAATACAAAAATAATGATGAAAATCAATAATTATGATTAAAATTAAGTAAAAGTTGTTTAATTAAACTAAAACATTCATTGTAAAAATTTATCTGTTACGCCATTTCCTCATAAGCATTATATTGAAACTGAACAAAATGAGAAGACTATTTAGCCGATATACCAGACAAAACCAAGTAGATTAACAGTAGACTATCAGAATATTATGAAAAATAAAACTAAAAATAAGAAAAAATATATAAAATTTTAATTGGCCTCTTTTTAAAAAAACCTCGAGGTAAATAATATTCTACCGCAGACAGCCAAAATTGAATCCCTACAATAGCATGCAACTTCTCGTTCAACCGGTAACTACCGATGTTGAACACTGTTATAAATATCCTGCAGGCGGGACACTTGCAAGTGAAAGCAATTAAAGGCACATTAAAGTTAAACTGTCCTTTTCATTAAAATAAGGGGTTTTAATGTAATGGACTCATATAAACAAACACCAATGTTTGGTAACCACAAACACAAAGGGACGGTAGAGGTGTTTCTAATATTTACATAAAGTAGAAGTTAGAGTGAGTACTGATATTGTAAAGTGTCAGCACATTGTACAAAATAGACTTTTAAAAAAGAATGAGTCTTAGGGTGGAATCCCATTAATTGATGAAATTAATTCTAAACATATTAGTAGAAACAAAGTACACTTCAATTAAAAAAATTACAGACTTAATTTAATGTATCCTAACAATTAAACGTTAAATCCTGGAAGGGACACATTGATATCTACATTGTTCTAAATATTTATCAGTATTTATGAATACATCAACAATTTTCTATATAAAAAAGACGAATAATTGTATTTTACAAAATAATATAAAAATTAGACCCGGTAACAGAAAATGTGGCACTTTGTACTCTTAAGTATCAGTAAAAAATTATTTAATTTCACTACAAGAGTGTTTTTGTATAAAGAGGCAGCCGACTTCCACATTTCTCGGTCTCGTGCGAGTAACTTGAAACTCTTGTAAACTTCATACATTCTTATATCGACCAAGAGCGGGGCTTACTAAACAACCTATGTCTTAAATCTTGGTAGTCCTTTCATCGCATAGATTTTTATGCGGCACTATTTTATAATTCATTGGAATTATCTATATTACATTATGCCAAAGGACAAAAAGTAAGTCCCATGTTTGGATAGAGAATTAAATAATTACAGTAGTTACCGTGCTAGTGCTATTTTTGTTTATATTTTTATTGTCAGTGCATAAAATCTTTTGCAGTTTTGTTTATCAATTAGGCCTGGACAACTACTCAATATTTCTTTCATACTTTCAGCAGCCACAAATTGAGAACTCTTAGAGGTATTTTGGAAAATGTCAGACACAAAAGGTGCTAGCGAAAGTTTAAAGTTCTTAACAATTGTTTTATTTAACTCTGTTTCACCAACAATAGTATATACTCAGCTATTTTGGTAACACCATGGAATGGCTGACATCTAAAAACGTTTTAATATGTCGGGATGAAGACTCGGACACTTCATATGAACACAAAGATGTGGAACATGTTCTAAATCAACTCATCTCTTATTTAATCGATAAATATTAATACAAATCACTTAGCAATATAAAAATGTAGCCTACACTATCTTATATAACTCTATTTTTAGTTAAATATGTTTATGTTAAAATTATTTTTGTCTTTGTTGGGCCTTATTATCACATTTCTAAATGTTTATTACCTTAATTCAAAACGTAGATGATTAATTTAAACCTTAATTCTACTTTCTGCACCCTAAAAGTTTTTAAGTTGAAACAAAAGTACTAATTCCCTTTTTTCATCCAAGTTTTTATATTCAAAAGTGAAACTTAAAAATAATATAATGATAAGTGTTTACAAGACCACAAACAAGAAAAGCCGAGGACAACAAAATTAACGATGTTTGAGAACCACCCGCTTGTGTTGCCAGCCACCTCACTGCCTTTATTCAACTGACTAGTGGAATAGACTTTAAATTTGGGCACTAGCCCCAACATTTGTTATATCTTACTTAACACCAGTGCAATGGATGTCAAATATCCAACATTTATTTAGTCAGCAAGAGTACATAGATACAGTATTTTTCTTTTTCAAGTCTTTTGGTGAAATCTCTGAGGTGAAGATTGATACACACTTTAAGATTACACGCAAATTTCTAGTACTATTTCATCAGGATTGCACATCCATGAACTTCTAACTTTTTTTTTTATTAAATTTTTTCAGAAAACATCAAACGTTTAACACCCTGCTTGAATTTTGAAGGGTGTGTTTTGAATGACCTAGTTTTCTATTTAAGAATGCAATCCTCTTTTTATATAACTTTATAAATTTATCCCCAACATAAAAAAACCCTACACACGATAAACTACCCCCTGAGTGGAAGACCTTGCTGTTAATAACTCATAGCTACATTACCCTGGAAAATTTGATTTAAAATCAAATTTTTTTTTTAAATATTATAAAGTAACTGTAAATTTGTTATTTCTAAATGTCCATAATAGTACCGAAATTAATGTTTGTAATTTTTGACTTTTCTATCCAAAAATGTCTTAACCAAATTTATTGTAAATAGGTAATAAAAAATAACATAGAAAGGAAAATTTTACTAAAAAACAAAAGAAAATCATAGTACCTAAATAATAATTTAACAAAAAAACATAATATACGAATTCCTGCATATTAACTTGAAAGTTTGTAAATTTTTCAGTTTTGCGTTAAGCTATACACCAAAAATTAATCTTTATAAATCCTAGAAGTTAACAAAATTAGAGCACTAAATACATAAAAAAATTGAACAGGGAATAAGTTACTATTAACATTTACCGTACGGCCACAAATAATTGTATTAGGCCCGAAAGGTTATCGAATATTATCTCTCATAGATTTTGTACATTTCAAATACTTTATCTAACAAATAACGAAATATGAAAAAACATGTCACTATGATTCTCAACTGTTAGCTGATTCCCAATAAAATAAAAAAGGTAAAGATACAAAGTATTGTAGATGTGTTATTTCTCTTGTATTTTTATAACTAAAACACTTTTTGCACCGATCAAAAAGAGATTAGATTACCGAGTACAGTGAGGATCACGTTATACAGCCATCTTGACAACAGTCTCAAGGTGGCACGCAGTAATCAACGTCCAGAAAGACAAAAACAGCCGCAATTGTGGTAACACATTGGAAAGCTAGAAAGGAGGGAGGGATAGAAGGGAGAGAGAACATTGCCATGTAAACAACTTGGCAGCTTTTGTAGCAATGAAAAAACCTTTATTTCATCATTTTTCCAGCAAACTATAAATTGTTACTTGACGTTCAAATTTTAATTTATTAGATACATTTTTGAAACATATTTTCCATTATTTATGTTTACAAAAAAATGAAATTTTGATGAACACATAGTAAAAAAGAAAAATCTGGAGGTTCATTAAAGAAACACCAGAAACAGTGCCATTTACGATAGTATGTAAAAATGCCATGGAACAAACTAAGTGAAATTTAAATAATAATATCCAATACTAAACCTTGAAAAAAAATAGTATCGCGTATTTTATTAGTTTTCCTGGAAATCAGCTCATATTATTGGCAAGGAAAAGAGGAAATGCACACAACCAATTAAATCTTAATGTTTTCAAATTTAATAGTTGTTTCCTGTAATCCAAGGATTATTAAAAGAATGCACTATAGCTTTGAAAAACAGGGAAGATTAATTTTATACTCATTATGTTACCATGGTTTGAAAATAAAAGTTACAAAATTCGAGAGAATTGACAAATAAAAGCTTGTCCCTCTTTTTTCTCCTTACCTTTGCCGTATTCTTATTTCATGTTATCGTCTGGACAAACAAAAAATAGTATTTTTCGTAAATAAAGCTTTAAAACATATATGAGGTGCGTTTAAGCTAAATTATACACATTTGACCTACGCAAAAATAAAAGTTTTTTCAAGTTTGTAAAATGGACGATGGTAAGGGTAAAAGGATCACAGTCTTTCGAACGTTGGCTAGCGTTATATGTTACTAATAATTACACCAATAAGTTTTCGAGAGGAGATGAAATTGATTATTTTTACATAAGTATGCAAATCACACTCTGGTTTCATTTTCTTTTGCGGTACATTAAAATCGTAATTAATCAAAATTTGCATGAAATAATTGTGTGAGTTTCTTATACTTAATGTAATATATAATATGAAAACCTAGAAGCTATGCATGCTCCTAAACCAAAATAAAAAAAAACAATTTATTCTACGTAAAATACAAAAGCGCCCGTAAACAACGATACGTGACATAAACAGCTGGTTATAGTTACCAAAAACGATTGAAATTTATATAAAAATTTTTTATTATCTTCATTTATTACTTAAATTATAATACCCACGACCATTTAAGAATACTCACATGTCAGAGAACTTGGAATGGTTCTTACTGATTTTTAAGTTTTGATCTATTTTAATCATTACCCTACTTCTTCAACAACGACTACTAAGACTACTAAGTCTAATCATAATATTTAAAAATAAAAAACTGCTTCTATAGATTAATAATCTCAAAACTAATATGCAAAACCAGATATATTACACAATTTTTCAAACTTAAAATAGTTTTATTACTTTAGTAACATAAGAATGCATTTAAAATTTTTTTAAATCTAGTAAACAAACAAACATCAATTGTTAGGGGCTATGAAATAACCAATAAAAATGCTTTATTTAATAATTAAATCTTGAAATTTGTAACATTTTTGGACTAGGACTATTAATTAGGGTTTACTCTACTGGGTTCCCATGATTGTTTTATATATATATTTTAAAAATTTTTCTTTCCCCCCCATATTTTTCCCTCCCCTTTTTTTTTTATCGTGTGGCGGTCTGTGGCCCTACCTCCAAAAATACGTAAATTTACAGGAAAAGTTTAAATGGTGTTTTTTCCTCACACTGGCTGCTGGACAATTTAAAAACGTAACATTTGTTGAAAAAATAGCTTTTTTTAATTTCTTTCAAACTATTAGGACATTGCAAGCATTGTGCATTCAAAATAAATATTTTTTAATTACATGTACTACTGACTACGCGACCTGTGTTTTCCTCATTTAAAAATGTTCTTCTCACTCTTCCCTTGGGTCTCTTCATACGATGTATAATATTCACAAGAAAAAAAGTAGATGTTCATGTATTGTTTACTATGTTGTAAATGGGCCGGGCCAAAATTTAAACTTGTATAACAAATTTTTAATGTTGCAAAAAAATGTAGGTCAAATGGAAATCAGACTAACCTTGGTAAATACATTGTCACATATATTAACTAATCATTTTATAAACAACGATATCCAATTGGGCCTTCAAAACATCGAACAAAACCTTGGACTTTTTAATCACAAACAAAAACAATTCAACATAACAAAATCAAAATTTAAAATTCAACAATAGATGGAGTATTACAAATTAAAATTGCAAACGATTGTCAATCCCACGATATTTGGACAAACCGCCGATTCATTCAAAATTAGATTTAATGAACACATAAAAGCATTGAAAACATCATAAAATTCAAAAATATGCAACCATTTAAAAAACACCGGCCATACATACACTAAACATCGAAAACAATCTGAAAATTTACACACAACCAGCAAAAAAGTGGCTTGATTATCTACTTAGAAAATTTTGAAGATCTACACAAAAGTGGCCAAAATTAATCCATAATATATTATTAAATGACAAAGGACTTTCTGACAAAAAATTTATTATTTCGATAGGACTTTTAGAAACAATATTACAATGATCTCACATCAAAAGTTAAATACAACAAATTTTAGCCACCAAGTAGTAAAAAACACATGACAAATTGATTTTAATTATTCTATTTTACAATAACTTAACCATTATATTGTACTAAAAGGAATCAATGATTCCGAAATGTATCATCGGTACAAAAAATAAAAGTTTAAAAGTGTTAGAAAGTTTAGTCCATATTGTTTAATTATTATAAAACAACTTTTCGAGGCTACATCTCTAACATATTCTATAGATTTTTTTTTTTTAGCCATTTAAGAGATAACCAATATTAGAGCATCCTGTATCATTAATATCTTTTGATGTACAAAGGAAATTAATATATATTTTATGCTCAATAAATTGCTGCAATGAACACATTTGATAGAAACTGTGGGGGGGCTGCAGAGGGGTGGACCCTTTACAGGTGATAAGGGTGGTTTAAACATCGGATTAACACTGCAAGTCCACTTCAAACAATGCCTCTTGAGTGGATCCATTGTCTCAAAGTTTAAGCCAACGGCGGCCAGTGTTAAAGGTTAAAAATTTCTATTAAATTGAACAGCGTCATTCTTGTAATGCATAACAGTAATTTGAGTGTTTTACATTAATAGAAAATAAATTACCTTCAAATTAATATGCATATTGCCTCTGCTAGTATATATTAGTCATTACACTTCCCGCAGAACCTCCTCCAAACGAAGAACTATGGATTAATTGAAAAATGGTAAGTAAGATTAGCCATATAGCATTCCAGCAAAGTATGTAAAATGTATCTGACATGTTACAAATAATATTAGGATAATTCTAGGGACATATTGTACACTTTGAATAAATATATTGTCAAAATGAAGGATTCATTTTTAAATTTTCGAAACACATTCAGCGTTTACCAAATAATGTTTGAATACAAGCAACATACAAGCCAACATAATAATTTATACAGGACAATGGGAATGGTTGTACTTATGCTCAGGCATCAAGGTTGATTTATTGGTTGTTCTGTTCTGTCGTAAGTGAATAAAATCAATTTGTACCAATAACCTTAATGTCTTGTTTTCTGCAAAATTTTATCTGTTTTTACTGGAGAATATACCGAACAAAAAACACACCTGATAACTCCTCGTCTTATTAAAACGACCACTCACGCAATGAAGACAAACTTGTCCAAGAGAGCCATTCTCCTCAAGGTTAAACTTCCTCAATGATCCTCAATATAATATAACATCATCTCGACTCTATACGACGTGTGTGTTAACTGTAAATAATTGTTTCCATAAAACATACAAAAACCATCATATTATTTATAGGTCAGTTGGCCCGTGCAGATTTACAGTTACAAACAGTATATGATTGGGAGATTTATGCTCCTTGGTAACACACGTTCAAAAGATTAAAGTGGACTAATATAATGTATTATATTCTCGTAGCGTGCAAAAGGTTCTATAAAGAAGATTACCGTTAGAGATTTCTACATTATTTTTCAAACTTCAATAGAACTTGTCGTGAATTGTTTAATTTTCTCCAATATCATATGATTTTATAGGTGTGTGTAAATTAATGAATATTATACATAAATTTAATTATATAATTATGATACTCCTGTTTTTTATATCGTTTGCTAAAGCATCAAGCAAGAAGGACAGACTATATTTAAAAAGTAACTGAAGTATGCATAAACTTTCATAATAGCATAGATACTATATATATATAAACATATATATATATATATAATATATAATATTTATAATATATATATATAATAATGAATTATTTATATATACAATAACAAAATAGCACTTGTAAGAAACTCATGATTTTACTCAGGGTATTAAAACAATAGTTTAAAATAATATAATTACTTATTTAATTCGCAGGTAAGAAAATAGAGTGCCAAAGTGTTCTGGCGATAGTCAAATTTATGTTCCAATATGACCCTCCCCCCACCCACCCCACCCCACCCACCCCCCCAACACCCCCCCCCCCCCCCCCCCCCATTGAAAACAACCAAATGGACAAAAATTTACAAAAAGTAATTCCCTATACACTAAAGATTGAAAACTTGTAATTCCATGACAACTAATAAAAGAACACTCTCCTATGGATGATTCGTAGATATACTGGCCTCGCGATAAGATAAGAGCTAATAATGAAGAATAGCGTTATCTACCTTCCGATACCGATAAACACCTCGTTTTTAGCGGCTTGAGTCTCAGCCACTGTTATTTTGATTCTTCCATTTCTCCCACTACCCTAGCAAAAAAATTTTTTTTTCCCGGGGGAGGTACTTTCAGTTGATATCGGCTGCCGTTTCACGAACAAACCTCTAGTTTTTATAACTATCTAACTACAAACCGCACACATCCGTAAAAATCACGGTCCCTGTAAGCCCTTAAAATGAATATGGAAGGCTCTAAACACTCGTTAAAATCAGGTAAACGGTTAAAATAAAAACAACTGATTTATTTCACAAACGTTTAAGGAATAAAAATGTTATTTTTTAATTTGTATTAGTTATTTTGATTTTCTTTCTTCTGACTTACTATTTATATAAGAAATCCATGTCTAAAATTGCCGAGTAAAAGAAGGTCCTCATTCCGACCTGTTTTTCCTATAAATAATTTTAATACCCCCCCCCAACCCCTTAATTTTTTTATTATAAATAATATATTATCAACTTAAATAAAGCGATATCTTAGAATTCAATTTAAATTTGTTTTAATATAAACAATTCTAGGAGGAGAACAAATTTCACTAGTTTATAGTTTATAATTATTATCAATAAACATGAACTCATCCACCCTTAGTTATGTTTTTTCGATTTAATTCACAAGTCCCTGATAGACGTTGTAATGGCAACTGTCAAAGTCCTCTTCCTTAAATTCGACAATAGGGAAACTGTAGAAAAACCACAAACAGTGGCTTTACTGAGTGGGGCTTGCATTCTGTTGTGTGGTCGTACCGCTAGCGCATCAATTAATCTCAGCCCACAGGGTATCCACGTTACCTTTTTGTTGTCCCATATTACAAATCGTTTTGTGTAAATAACATTTATCGTTTTAAGTCAAATAATTGCGCTATTGTGTGTTTCATCTAAAAACGATATCCGTATTGTGTTGTTACGGATTCCAAAATTGTTCAGTGAACGTTTACTGCATATTATCGGATTACAACGTGAGTAAAACCCAAGAAAAGAGAGATTTGTATTCCGTCAATTCTAAATCATTTAAAAAAAAAATTATTTTATAATATAAATAGGGATCTATTTATACAAAACAAACATCAGTTTACTACTACACTATATTAAAATAGTTTTTAATCCAATAATACACATATTAGTCTGGGTTATGTAATAAATAAAGCGATTGTAAATGTATAAGCTTAGAAGAAATAAATTTTAATTGGCATGAGCGTCAGCAAAGGCCCTTTCACTCAATGAAGTTGGCGGACGTTTTTCTTCTGTGCGTTTCTTCTCATCCTTACACGCACCATTATCCCTGTACTAACCTACTTTGTAGACATTAAAATTTCTCATACACATTTTCATTTCTATATAAGCAACAATCGAGTCCCAATTGAACGGCGCTTATCCTTTCCCCGATTTAGGCCATCGTTAGGCAGAGCCTGTAAATTCTCCCAGGATTAAATCTCTAGGACGAATGAGCGGCATGGCCATGAAAATTGTATACATGTCCCACATTACTACAAGAAATGGTTAATTTTGCTCAAACGTTGTTCCGTCATATTTGGCTAAGCGTCCTTGAAGCCTATCATTCAGGTTCACTGGTAAAATGTGTTTACCTTTAGGTCGCATGACTGTTCTGCCTGCCGTATGACAAAAAAAAAATTTGCAAGAATTAAAATGAGCTATAGACATTTTACAAGGAACTTCAGTGAAAGCCTGTTACGGAGAAAATGTGTACTCCTACCATCTTGTATTTTACTAAGTACCTCTTTGAGATCACTCTAGATAGGGTGAATGAATAATTAAGTCTCAAAATCATGTCCTGCATCTGAATCACTTCATACCATACATTATATTCAGTTCTTATAAAATAACAGTTAAATAACCACAGGACAACATGACGGTTTTTTCTGTACAGTGCAAAAGCGGTCCTTTGCTGGACAATGATTCTGACAACATAAAATAATAAAGAAATTAAAGGGATCAAACAGCCTAGAGATTTGTAAGTCGCAATATGGCCTTGAAATTACGCTAGAATTGAACCAAATATACAGTATATAAAGATTAATTTCAATATTTTTTTTGTAATTGAGTTACGTAACCTCGCTTTCGAAAAAATAAGATTAATAGTTATTCCATGGAACTTCCGGCTGATCTAAAGCCGAGAAGTTTCCATGGAAAAATTATTTAATCTTATTTTTGAAAGCGAGGTTACAAGTACTCAATTACAAAAAAATAATGAAAATCCTAATCAATTATATACTGTTATATTTGGTTCTTCTAGAGTAACTTTCTACCAAGCCATATTGAAACTTACAAATCTCAAGGCTGTTTTGATCCCCCTTAAATTTCATTTATTTATTTTGATTTGTCAGAATCATTGTCAGCAAAGGACCGCTTCATGCACTGTACAAAAAAACCGTCAGTGTGTCCATGTGTTAATCACTGTATATTTTATAAAAACTGAAATATAATTATGGTATGAATTGATTCCGAGGCCGGACATGATTTGAGTGACTTAATACTTCATTCACCCTATCTAATGAATCTTCAAGGTAACTTAGTAAATACAAGTAAGTAGGAGTACACCCATTTTCTCGTAACAGGCTTTCCACTGAATTCCTTGTAAAATGTCTATAGCACATAATTATACTTGAATTGTCATACGGCAAGGCAGAACTGTCATGCGACCAAAAGGGTACACACATTTTACCAGTGGACCTGAATGATAGGCTTCAAGGACGCTTAGCCAAATATGACGGAACAACGTTTCAGCAAAATTAACCATTTCTATGTATAAATGTGGACAAGTATTACAATTTCATGCCCCATCGCTCAATTCGTCCTTGAGATATCCTGGTGAATTCCAGGCTCTGCTAACGATCGGCTAAATCCGGGAAAAGGCATAAGCGCCGTACATTGGAACTCGAATTTTCTTATATAGAAATGAAATATGTATGAGAAATTTAAAGTCTACAAAGTCCGGTTTCGTACACGAGATATGGTGCGGTATGAAGAAGATACGCACATGAAGAAAAACGTCAGCCACTTCATTGAGTGATGAAAGGGCTTACTGATCGCTCACCAATTTAAAATTATTCTTCTAAGCCTTATACATTACAATACGCTTTATTATTACATAACCCCAGAGAAATATGTGTATTATTGGGATTAAAAACTATTTAATATAGTTGTAGTAACTGATGTATTGTTATGTATAAATAATCCCCTATTTAAAATATAAAAAAATTGATTTTAAATGACTTAGAATTGAGAAGGAAAACAATTCCTCTTTTCTTGGGTTTTACTCACTTTGTACAATCGAAATATGCAGTAAAACGTTCCCTGAACAAAAGTGGAATCCGTACAACACAAAACAGGGGGGGATTTAGGGAGGGGGGGGGGACATAGTTTTTAATTGAAAAACAATAGCGCAATTATTTGACTTAAACGATAACTCGTATTTAACACAAACCGATTGTAATAAGGACCAAACAAAAACAAAAGGTAAAATCGTGGATCCCTGTGGGCTGAGATTAATTGTTGCGCTAGCGGTTACGGACCACAACAAACTGCAAGCCCCATCTCAGTTTAAGTCACTGTTTTGGTTTTCTACAGTTATCCTATTGACGAATAATAGGAGAAGCACTTTACAGTTTGCATTACAACGTACTAAACTGGATTGTGAATTAATCGAAAAACATAACTAAGGGATGAGTTCATGTTTATTGATATTAATACTAAACTATAACTAGATGGAATTTGTTTCACCTCCTAGTAATTGTATTTTTATAATAAACAAATCTTAAATTGAATTTCTAAGATATCGCTTTATTTAAGTTCAGGTCGGAAAGAGGACCTTCTTTTTAATCGGCATTTTAGACATGGATTTTCATTCTAAATAGTAGTCAGAAGGAAAAGAAATTCAAAATAACTAATACAAATTAAAAAAATAACATTTTTATTCCCTTAACGGGTTTGTGAAATAAATCAGTTGTTTTTTATTTTAACCGTTTTACCTAGAATTTATACGAGTTGGATTAGAGCCTTTCATATTCATTTTAAGGCTTGACAGGGTACTGATTTTTACGAATATGTGCTGTTAGAATTAGATAGTTTATAACTAGAGGTTCAGTTCGTGAATACGGCAGCCGAATATCAACTGAAGTACCCTCGGGATTGCTATAGTGGGAAGAAACTGGAAGATCACCAAATAGACAGTGCTGAGACTCAATGCGTATAAAAAACGGAGTGTTATCGGTATCGGAAGGTAGATACGACTATTTTCATTATCTAGCTCTTAATCTTATCGCGAGTCCAGTTTCTGTTATCTACGAATCACCATAGAGGAGTTTCACTTCCTACTTATGTTTCATGGTATTACAAGTATTTCATCTGTAGTGTTAGGGAATTACTTTTGATAAATTTTTTGTCCATTCTGTTGTTTCAGAGGTCCATATTGGAACATAAAATTTGATATCGCCAGAAACACTTGAGCACACAATATTTCATACCTGCGAATTAAAATAAGTAAAATATATTATTATAAATATTGTTTTAATACCCTAGTACAATCATGTAGTTTATTAACAAGTGCTATTTGTATTGTTATATAAAAATATTCATATATATATATATATATTTTTATATATATATATATATATATATATATCATATAATGCTTAATATATATATATATATAAGCTTATATGAAAGTTTTATGACTTCAGTTACTTCTTTAAATATATTCCTGCTTCGTTGATGCTTTGCCAACGATTATAAAAAAACAGAGTACAGAATTATATAAATATATGTACTAATTTATTTCATTATATACAAACACCTATAAATTCATAAGAATTTGGAGAAAATCCTAACACTTCACGACAAGTTCTATGAAGTTTTGAAAATAAGTAGAAATCCTCTAGACGTAATCTTCTTTATAGACATTTTTTGCACGCTACGAGTATAATAATGACATTAAAATTATCCACTTTAATCCTTTTGAAACGTGTGTTACCCAGCATAAATCTCTCATCTTCTGTTGTACTGTAAAATTCTGCCACGGGCAAACTGACCTAAAATAATATGATTGTTTTTTGGTAGATTTTATGGAAAACAATTATATTACAGTTACACACACGGGTCCCTAAAACAATAGAGTCGAGGGGATGATGTTTTCATATTTTATTGAAGTCATTGAGGAAGTTTACCTTAGAGGAGAATGGCTTCACTTGGCACAGTTTTGTCTTCATTGTGAGATGGTCGCTAAATAAGAGAGGGGAGTTTATCAGGGAAAGTTTGTTGTTTCCTGTAGATCCTCAAGTAAACAGTAAAAAATTTTGCGAAACCAAGTCATTACAGTTATTGTACAAATGTTATTTTAATTTCACTACGACAAACAAACAACAATAATACAACTTGATGCCTGAGCATAAGTACAACCCTTCCCATCTGTCCTAGGTATACTATATTTATGTGGCTGTATGTTGCTTGTCTTCCAAACATTATTTGGTAACGCTGAAGTTTCGAAATTTATAAAAATGAACTCTTCATTCTGGACAATATTATTTTATTCAAAGTGAACAATTATGTCTAGAATTATCCAAATATTATTTTGTAACATGTTCAGATACATTTACATACTTTGCTGAATGCTAAATGGCTATCTTACCTACCTTTTCAATAATCATACGTCTTCGTTGGAGGATGTTCTGCGTGAAGTGTTAATGACAAATAAATACTAGCAGAAGGCAATATGGCACTAATAATTTGAAGGGTATTTACTGTTATATTAATGTAAACCCCAAATACTTTATGCATTACAAAATGACGTACTTTTCAATTTAATTGAATATTTAACCTTAAAACAGCCGCCTTCGCTATTAATCTTGAGGACATGGATCCTACTCAAGAGGCCTGCTTGTTAGAGCACTTGCAAGTGTAAATCCGATGTTTAAATCCACCCTTATCACCATCAAAGGGGTCCACCCCCTACTCCCCCCCACAGTTTCTCTCAAATCTGTGTTCATTGCAAGCAATTATTGAGCATAAAAATATATATTAAATTCACTTTGTAATCAAAAGATATTATGCCATACAGGATGCTCAATATTGGTATCTCTTAAATGGGCTTAAATTATTATAAGAATATGTTAGAGATGTAAGCCTCGAAAAGTTTGTTTTTATAATAATTAACATTATGACTAATCTTTTAACACCTTTTAAACTTTTATTTTCTTGTACGATGTTTAACATTTCGAATCATTGATCTCCATCTTCCAGTAACAAAATAAGGTTAAGTTAATTAGTAAAATAAATAATTAAAAATCAATTTGTCATGTGATTTCTTTACTACCTTGGTGGCTAAATTTGTTGTAGATTTAATTTTATGTGAGATCATTTGAATGATTGATTATAAAGTCTATCGAATAATAAAAATTTTTGTCAGAAAGTCTTTTCCTAATTAAATAAATATATTATGATTTAATTTTGGCACTTTTTATTAGATTTCAAATTTTCTAAAGTTATGAATAATAAGCCACTTTATTTGCTTGTGTGTAAAATTTCAAGATTGTTTTCGATGTTAGTGTATGTATGGCCCGTGGTATTTTAAATTGGTCCTGCATATTTTGAATTTTATGATGTTTTCAATGCTTTTTTATGTGTTTCATTAAATCTAAATTTGTAATGATCGGCCGGGTTTGGTCCAATTTAAGTGGGATTGGACAATCGTTGCTCAATTTAAATTTGTATACTCCACTAGTGTTGAATTTAAAATTTTGATTTTGGTTTGTTGAAATTGCCTTTGTTTTTGATTAAAAGTCCAAGGTTGTTCGATGTTTTGAATAGCCAATTTGATATCGTTGTTTATAAAATGATTTGTTAATATTGTTACAAATGTTTACCAAGGATAATCAGATTTACATTTGACCTACATTTTTTGAAAATTAAAAATTGTATAACTATATTAAATTTTGGCCGCCATTTTAACAACATAGTAAACATACCATGAACATCTATTCTTTTTCATTGTGAATATTAATACATCGTATTAAATAGACGCCAGCGAAGAGTGAGAAGCAACATTTTAAAATGGAGAACACCAGGTCCAGTAGTACATGAAATTAAAAAATATTTATTATGAGATGCACAATTGCTTGCCAATGTCCTAAAGTTAGAAGAAAGTAAAAAAGCTGATTTCAACAGAATTTACGTTTTTAATTTGGACCAGCATCCAGGTGAGGGAACCGATTTTTTATAACTTTTCTGTAAATTTAGTATTTTTGAGGTAGGGCCACAGACGCCACAGATAACATGGGAACCCAGTTAGTAAAACCCTAATTAATTAGTCCTGATGTCCAAAATGTTACTAATTTAAAGATTAAATATTAACTAAAGCATTTTTATTGGTTATTACCATAGCCCCTAAAATTGATGTTTTGTTTTGTTTACTATATTTAAAAAAATAATTAAACTGTCATCTTATGTACTCAATGTAATAAAACTATTTTAAGTTGAAAATTGTGTAATATATCCTGGTTTTGCATATTTGTTTTTAGTTTGATATCTTAACTCTATAGAAAGCAGTTTTTATATTGTTAAATAGTATGATTATACTTAGTAGTCCTCTAGTAGACGTTGAGAGTAAGTAGGTAAAATTGATTAAAATAGATCATAAACTTAAAACTCAGGTAAGAGGAAAAAACCACTTCCAAGTTCTTTACAGTAGAGTATTCTAAATGGTCGTGGGTATATCATTTAAGTAATAAAAGAAGATAAATAAAAAAGTTATAATAAATTTCACTCGTTTTTAGGTTACTAACCAGCTCTTTAATTGTCACGTATCGTTGTTTAAAACGGCTCCAATTTGTATTTATAGAGTAGAATAATTGTTTGTTTAGTGAAGCATTGCCTTTGCCTATGTTTTCATAATTTTTATAATTACCATTTAATATAAGGAAACGTCACACAAATAAATTCAAGCAACTTTTGATTAATTACGATTTTAATGTACCGCAAAAGAAAAATGAAACCAGAGAGTCTTTAGCAACTTATGTAAAAAATCAATTCCAATCCTCTAGAAACTTATTGGTGTATTTAGTAACATATAACGCAAGCCAACGTCCCGAAAGGACTGTTTATCCGTTTAAACCCTTCCATCGTCATTTACAAAACTTGAAACATTATTTTTGCGTATGCACATGTGTAATACATTTAGCTTTAAATCGCGCCCTCAATATAATTTTTTTTTTAAAGCTTTAATTTACCAAAAAAACTCATTTTTGTTTGTCAGACATACATGAATATAAGAAACGGCAGTAGAAGAAAAAAGAGGGACAAGCTTTTATTTGTCCAATTCCTCGAATGTAATTTAATTTTCAAACCATGTAACATAAAGTTTAAAAATTAATCTTCCCTGTTTTTCAGAAAGCTATAGTGAATTCTTTAATATACCTATGGATTACATGAAACAACTTATAAATTTGAAACATTAATAATTAATTAGTTGTGTGCATCTCCTCTTTTCCTTGCCAATAATATTAGAGCAGATCCAGGAACTATTAACTCGATACTATTTTTCAAAGGTTTAGAATTGAGATATATTACTTTAAAATTTCAATAGTTTGTTACCATGGCATTTTTACATACTATCGTAAATGGCACTGTTTCTGGGCTGTTTTCATTCATGAACCTCCAATTTTTTCTTTATTTACTATGTGTTCAAAAATTTTCCATTTTTTTTGTACAAAGAATAATGAAAATATGTTCACCAAAATGTATCTAAAAATTAAAATATTGAACGTACCAAGTAACATAAATAGTTTGCTGGAAATGATGAATAAAGGTTGTTTTTTTCATTGCTACGAACAGGCTGCCAACGTTTTACATGGGCAACCTGTCTCTCTCCCGTCTATCCCTCCCTCCTTTTCTCTCTCCATTGAAGATTACCACAATGCGGCTGTTTTGTCTCTCAGGAGAGGAATTACTGCCGTGCCACCTTGAGAGACGTATGTCAATATGGCTTATATAACGATCTCACTTGCTCGGTAATCTAATCTCTTTGTCGGTTGCAAAAAAGTTGTTTTTGTAATAAAATACCAACGAAATAACTAGCATCCTACCAATACTGTTATCTTTACCTTTTTTATTTATTGGAATCCACTAAACAGTTGAAGAATCATAGTGACATGTTGTTTTATCATAATTTTCATATTTGTTACATAAGTAGATTGAATTGTACAAATCTATTGAGATAAATATTCCGATAACTTTCGGGCCTTAATACCTTTGTGGCGTAATGTAATAGTAACTAACCCTGTTAATTTTTTTATTGTAATTCGTCTAATTTAGTTTACTGCGTAGGATCTTAAAGATTAAATTTGGTGTATAGTATAGCAACACTGAAAAATTTACCAAAACTTCAAGTTGAATATGTCAGGAATAGTATATTATGTTTTTTGTGTAAATTATTATTTAGGTACTATGATATTTCTTTTGTTTTTATAGTAAATTATTTTTCTTCAAAATGTTAATTTTTAATACCTATTTGACAATAAATTTGGGGGTTAAGACAAATTTTGGATAGAAAAGCAAAAATTTACAACATGTAAAATTCAGGTTACCATATGGACAATAGAATAACAAAAATTTAAAGTTACATTATAAAAAAATGATTAAATCAAATTTTCCATGGTTAATGTAGCTATGAGTTATTAACAGCAAGGTCTTCACTCAGGGGGTAGTTTATCGTGGTAAGGTATTTTTTTTATGTTGGATTAAAATTTTATAAAGTTCATATAAGAGGATAGCATTCATAAATCAGAAAACTAGTCATTCATAAAACACACCCTTCAAAATTCAAGCACGGGTTAATACGTTGATAGTTTTATTCTATGAAAAAATAATAATAGGAAAAAAAAGTTTAAGGGTTCATGGGATGTGCAATCCTGATGAAGTACTAAAAATTGCGATGTCCAATTAAAGGTGTATAATCTTCACCTCAGAGATTTCACCAAAGACCTTGAAAAAGAAAAATACTGTATCTATGACTCTTCTGGACTAATCAATGTTTGAGATATTGACCATCCATCGCACTGGTGTAAAGTAAGATTAAAATCAAAATTTGGTGCAGTGCCCTCAAAATTAATCTAATTCACTAGCTCAGTTGAATAAAGCAGTGAGGTGGCTGCATACACAAGCGGTGGTTCTCAAACATCGTTAATTTTTTGTTTCCTCTGCTTTCCTGTTTGTGAGTCTTGGTAAAACACTTATCCAGCGTATTTTATTTTAAGTTTTCATTTTGAATATAAAACTTGTAAAAGGAATTGTACTTTTGTTTCAACTTAAAAATTTTAGGTTGCAGAAAAGTAAAAAATACGTTTTAAATAATCACTACGTTTAGACTTAAGGTAATAAACAATAAGAATGTGTGATAATAAGGCCAAAAAGACAAAAATAATTTATAACAGTAAACATATCTTAACTAAAAAATATGAGGTTTTATAAAGATGTTTAGCTACATTTATTATATTGCTAAAGTGCATTTGTATTATATCTATATTTGATGATAAATAAGAGATGACATGATTTACACAATGTTCCACATTCTTATTGTTCTATGAAGTTCAGAAGTTTCATTCCCGACATATTAAAAACGTTTTAAAGATGGTCAAGCCATTCCATGTGTTACAAAATAAGCTGATGATATTCTCTGTTGGGAGAAAACTGGTAGGAGTAAATAAACAACAATTGTGAAGAACTTTTAAACATTGCTAGCACACTTTTGTTGTCCAGACATATTCCTCACATATCCCTCTATAGAATCTTATTTGTTGCTGCTGAATAATTTGGAAAGGAAATTTGAGTAAGTTGTCATCATTTGATAAACGACAACTGCAAAAGATTATTTGCACTGACATAAAATATAACAAAAATAGGCAATGCCCACGGTAACTACTGTAAATTATTTAATCCTACCAATAACATGGACTTACTTTGTTGTCCTTTGCCCTAATGCTAATATAGACTCAATTCCATGAATAATAAAAATAGTGCCGCATGAAAAAAATCTAATGCGAAGGAAGACTACCAGATTTAAGACATGGTTTTTTGTGTAAGCCGATCTCCTTGTTCGAGTATCCAGAATGTATGAATTTCAAGAGTTTCCAAGTTTACTCGCACCGTATTACATTGAGAAGTCGGCTGCCTCTTTATACAAATTAACACCTCTTGTAGGGATACTTAAGAGTACAAAGTGGCACATTTTTCTGTGTTACCGGTCTAATTTTTATAAATATTTTGCTAAATACACTTATTCTTTCTTTTTAATATAAAAATTGTGATGTAATTCATAAATACTGAAAAAATATTTTAGAACAATCGTAGAAAACAATGTGTCCTTCCAGTATTAACGTTGATTGTTACGGATACATTAAATATGTCTGGAATTTTTTAATTGTGTAATTGGAATGTACTTAGTTTCTATAATATGTTTTAGAATAATTTCATCAATAAAGATTCCCCCATAAGACTCAATTCTTTTTTAAGTTCTATTTGTACAATGGCTGCACTCTACAGTATCAGTTACTACTCTAACTCTACATTATTGTAAATATTAGACACCTCTACCGTCCTTGTTGTTGTGGTCCCAAACATGTTTGTTAGTTTTATGAGTCCCTTACATTTAAAACCCTATTTTAAATGAAAAGGACAGTTTAACTCTTAAAGTGCTTTAATTGGCTTCGACTAGCAAAGTGTCCGCCTTGCAGGAGAAATCTTATAATAACAGTGTTCAACAACGGTCGTACCTGGGTAACCGAGAAGTTGCCCTTGCAATATGTAGGGATTCAATTTGGTCTGTCTGCTGTAAAAAATTATATTCCACTCGAGTGTTTAAAAAGAGCCAATTAAAATTTATTATATTTTTTCCATATTTTTAGTTTTTATTTTTCATAATGATTGATATAGTCACTGTTAACATATAGTTTTTGTCAGGTATATCCGTAAATAGTTTTCATTTTAGTTCGAGTTCAATAAAAATGCTTTGAGGAATGCGTAACAGAGAAGTTTTTACAAATGCATGTTTTTGTTTAATGAAACAACTTACTTAAATTTTTAATCATAATTATTTGATTCCATATTAATTTTTGTATTATGAAATTTAAATTTACAAATACATTATTTTCGTATTTTAATGGGCAACCAAGGTTTTACATATAATAACATTGGGATAGAAATTCGAGAAACAATTTTTAAAGTATTGATGATTGTTTTCCCCCCCCCCTTATACTCTAATTGTACTGCATAAGCCGGACAAAACAGTTCTTAAGAAGAAACTCGTAGGCTGTCCGAATACGCATACATCTAGCGTGTGAAACTGAGGGTACAAGCTGTTAAACTGGTTTTAAACAGTTGGAAATTTATCGTTTTATCTGCACGTCTGTCATCAAAGCATGGCTGACAACTACCTGAATTACACTTGCACATCTCGGAGACACTGAAATAAATTTGTAGAGTACCTGACATCACTGGTAATTGGATAGTATAGATTGAAACGCAAGCCATTTGTGATAAAAAAAACACGTAGTTCTCCATAAAATCCTTTTAAATGAAATTAAGTGTCATAACGGAGGATTTGAAAGCCGTGACATGGATAATGTATTAAAATAATTAACCACATACACGGACGGACTGTCAATTAACCTTATTGACCCCAACATCAATAAAATTCTTCCTTTAGACCATGACGAACCTTTACACACCAAATTGCAAATCTCTTTTAAAATTTTTGCAATCTTGTCGATTTCAATAAGACCCTGTTGTGTTTGTAAAACTAGTCAGCTCTGATTACTTTAATGCTTTGTGTACGATCAATATTCAATGACCAATCGGCCCAATATGGAAGAGAAATTTTCCGCCTTTTCATATAAATCTCAGACTTGTCTACTAGTCTACGAAATAAAATATCGTCCGAGAGATAATTCAAAAAGTTCAAAAGGACTAAATTTCTACTATTTTCTGACAAAAGATGTGATTAAGGTTTTCCTAAGGTTTTTTTAAATAAGGTCATTGGCTTTGTAGTAACATTGTCCTTATAAATATTTTTCAAATTTTACTATTGCAAAACAGTTTATTTGACTAAGATATTTCTGATGCCATAGAAATTTGATGTTGTATTTATTGGAGTGGGACAAGTCCCTTTTGGTCTGCCAACAGAAAATATGATTCACATTTAAACTCAACTAAATCAAATGTGGGAAAATGCGCGCGATTTACTCATTTGCGCGATATGAGTGTTTTAGAATGTGTCAAGTTAATGCAATTGAAATAATGATCTATCTCTGATTACAGGAACGGCCTTTAACATGATCAAAAGCTAATTATTGAAATTAGAATGTATTTTTCATTTTTGGATAGGTTTTATAACTGTCCTTTGATATTCAATTTAATGCAAAATAACGAAATTAAACCTTCCTTATAATGTAAGCCAAGACTTTATTAATTATCAAAATATCTAAGACTTACGAAAAGCTCATCTCATTAATATTACACCACTTATAATTCCGTAATAATGTAATTTATATAATAAACTTTATTATGTGAAGTTAAATAGAAATTATTTTTGAAATGTCACAAGAGAACATTAGAACAGGCTAATTAACAGACAACGTATATTACAGGGGATAATATAAAACTGCAAGGTTTAAGGGTTTATATTTCATTGTGTACTAACAGTTCCCTACATCCACCTAACCTGCTTGTTTATGCTCACGAATCTCGTGTAATTATTAAAACTTGTTTTATTCTCTATGGATTGCATAGGAAACGATGAAATATCGAATGCTAAAATCTTCCTATGCTACTGTAAGACTGTCCTGAGGACTTCCAGTACAAATGTATTGTGAATTTCATTCCTTCTGCGAACTTTTCGAAGACTTTCCGACTCATTCGTCAACTCTCTTCTCTACCTTGTGAGTAAACTTCTACCATCGTACAGTATGTCCTCCCAGTAATTCGATGTAAGAGCTCCATCACAATAAATATATGACCAAGAGGTTTTTTTAAACGTGTAATAATGATAATCAAACGTACTTTTTTCATTACATATGTGATGATGAAATTCAATTAATATAAAAATGGAACTGAAGTTTTTTCGTTAATGTATTTTTTGAGAGAAACTCACTCTATGAGACAAGTGACAAATAAAGGTGGATCATTTATCCAAGAGAATTTTTTAGCAGTGTATAATGTGAATATGATTAATAATTTAATTTATATTAAATTAAGTACTTATCATGTGTAATTTACCACGTAATATACAGGGATTCTTTTAGAGATTTATAACAAATCTATTTAAAAGCTAGAATAGTTTATTCATTGATATCCTTGAACCATTATCCACGTGCAAATAGTGGGTGGCAAGAGTTTTATAATGGTTTTTATTTTATTGCGGAAGGAGGATAAGGTTTGCAAGTGTATATCGTGTGTATTAACTATCACGGTTTTAATGCTCCTGCAGAAACAATTTGAGTGTATCTAGAAGATGGGTATATCAATACTATCCGTAGTTTCTTATACAAATTGTCATCTAAGTTAAAATTCGAAGAGTTTATTGAATCCTGGTTTTATTCCTCTTTCAAGTAAAGTCTGAATTATCTATCAGAGTTATTCATAGCATTATTTTGTTTTTGTACAACATTTAACGAAAAAGTTTTTTTAGCCATTGTAATCTTGTAGAGATCAAAATTACTTCACTAATAGGAAACCGGATATAGACGTATTTATTTAACTAGAAAAATATAGCAACGCTCCAACATGCCATTCGGGCAATGTTCTATTGTTATATTCCAGTTTTTATAAAAAAGTAGATACAATGGACAGTTGCTGAGTTTAGGTTGTGTTTCGGGTTTCTATTCAACTACGTTAACTCAGTGAAGTGTTAAGGTTAGAATCATATGTATGGTACGATTAATTTCCCGGAAGAGTCACTTTTTATGTGGATAGAGTCTATTAGCAATAAACATATTAGAGACAGGTGTGACGTAAGATGATTAGGCAGAGTTAGGAAACTCTTCAAGAGTAATGCGTCCATAGTGGAGAATGCTAGTATTCTTATCCCTTTAAAATAGATTTTAAAAAACTGTTTACTGCTTTATAAATGATACAGTGTTTATTAAAATGATTTTTTTTATGGAGTAAACCCCAATTAAAAGTTAGAACAAAAAAACACAATTGTTTCAGGTTTATTTTTTAATTTGAACAACAATTCTTGATATTAGTCCAAAATAGACTTAAATCACATCTTATAGAAAATGGTTAATGCTGTTAATCTATTTGTGGAGATGCATGATTATATTCAACACGAAAAATAAGCCTTATTCCTTCATTGTTCTAATAGCTTTCGCTTTAGTTTTCATAATTATGTACCAAGCGGTCTATAAGATGGTTTTCCAAATAATTACTTTCATATTACTTTTGTATATATATATATATTTATTTTTTTTTACGTATAAAAAAGAATGTATTTTGAATTTTTTTTTTGTTTAGTCAGCACAAAAAAAAAAAAAAAAAAAAAAAAAAATTTTTGGGCCAGCTCGTTGTCTTCTGTAGTTGTTTTTACAAGTGTTATTTTTCAAGTGATGGATATCCCCACACGGGCCTTGCCTTTGGGAGTATACCTAATTTATTTTCACTACAAAATTATGTTAATTTTTATTATTAATTATTTTAAGTTTTTTTTTTAGGAAATTTGTACTTAATTGTTTAGAATAATTATGCTGTGCTTAATTTTCTTTTAGTATTAGTACTTTACTTTTATTTGTATGTATTATGTAGAAAAAAGTGAAATAAATTTCTTTTTTGAATTTTTTTGATTTGTTTACTATACAACGTTATTGATTATTATCTTTCATCCTTTTATTATTTTTAATAGTTCTTGAACTAGAAGAAATGGTACATTTCGTTTGTAAAGAACAAAACAAGATCAAAATTAATCTTGTGTAAAAGTCCTCTTGGACTGTTTATGATGTTTACTTCCGAGTGTAATAGACTGGGGACAATTCTTGACCGAAGTAATTCAATTGTATGTCTTCTGGGACTCTCCTCATGTCCTAGCAAGTAATTTATATTGTTTCTCACTGCTAAGATTGGATGTGGTAACACTGTCATCTCTCACTTGATGTCTTCTTCCTCTCTAAATAAATTTATTAGAATACGTACATACAGCTAATGAGAGAATTGAAAGTTTTATAATTGTTATAGAATTAAAATATTTAATATGAGAAAAAATTTTTAAAATTGCTTCACTGTTGAATATTAGTAAGTGCACAGTATTTCCATATTTTTAAAAACGATTCCTAATTAACGTAGTGACTGTTTCATCAGTATGTATACCAAGAGGAATATTTCTTTCCATAACAAAAAATATTAACTGATTTCACACAATATTAATATAGATTACAAAAGTATGTGATATCAAACAAAGACTTTTGAAAACTGCTCAATGACCAGCCTCTTGAGTTTTCTGCTCTCTCATACCACCTCGAATTTTTATTTGAAATATTTTAATTTAAATCACTATAGTTCATAAACAATTTTAACAAATTAGTCATTTTTTTAAATCACTAGAGAAATTATTATTTTTATTGCACAATTTCATCTCGATCAATATTTACTACATACTACCATCGTTTAAAAGCATCAATTCTTTATACCAATATCATACTAATCCACTGAAAAACGCTTTCAGTAAGCTATCTCCTGCGTACTTCACTTCATTGTCATTCAAAAACTTAGGCGTTGATTGATATTCTTAGCGTTAGTCGCTATACAAAAAACATATTAATTTCGTCCAAAATTTGCATTGTATTGTATACTCTATACTTTTCCTTCCGGTTGTCAGATTTCCGAAAATGGAAATAGTGTTATCAGCTACATTTTATGTTTTATGACCCTTACATATTTACTCTTTTTGGGGTTTGTAAACCCAATAACGCCTAGTATTACAACTGACAGCAACATTCTAATAGATTATCTATTATGATTTCATAAAAATATAAAAGTTGTTTTGAAAGACACAGATCATTCACAGCAATCAACTTAAACTAAAATGATACACAAGATTAGACAGTAACGTTGTTGGTTCTCGTAGTACCGATGTTGACTAGGTTGATGTAGAGACGTACCATATCTAGTCTTATCTTCCGTAGGCAAGTAGTTAATTTTCAGGGCCAAAATATTCACAATCGTACTTTGCGTAGTAGAATACTCTTAGGATTTGAACATTTGGGATATTTAATGCTATGAAAATATCTCATGAGCATTTTTAATCATCGTAGTCGATATTCATATTGTAACTTAAACTTCTTTTGTGTTTATTACCATCCAAAATTAAATTCTACGTGCTTAGCACCATGGGAAAATGATATGCTACATGGCATATTTCGAAGAAATCGCATGAAAAACCAATGACTTAAAAGTAGCATTTGAATTTTGCAGTCAACTCAAACTTATCAAGTGCTTTTTTAGCGAGGATTTGACTCAATTTTGTATAGTAAAATAACTAGTTATGTTTAAATAAGAACTATTTTATTTTTTATAATTAATAAAGCTGCCTTATAATAACCATTAAGTTATTTTAACAGTATCCTGCATTAAGATAGCAGAACAGTCAAGAGCATAACATTTAAAAGACATAATTAAGTATATCAAAGCCATACACTTGCTTAAAGTTGGCATTACTTGGTGAGTTTCAATAATGCAGTTACCAATAACAATTCACCGTTATTGCATAACAGAGTTTATGATTATAGACAGCAGCTTTGAGGAGCCTGCAATCCGGAGATAAGCTCACCCGGTGACGAGTAAATCAATCAAAGTTTACCAGAAAATATTTAACATTTTCTTTATAAAATGTACTGCTATATAAATTAATATATTAAAACAGAATATTTATGATAAATTTCATTCTAAAAGCTGATGAAGGACTGACCTGTTGTCTTTATACTGGCGACATTTTTCTAAATATTAGAGCAAAATCAAGAACAAATTGATGCACTTAATTTGAGTTGATATTAAAAAATATAAAAGTTCTTGTGGACTAATAGTGAGAAAAGTATATTTATTGAACTCACAATTATAGTAGAAAAGTTTTTTACTTTTGAGAAAGATTGAAAAAGAAAACGTGCTTAACTTGGCATTCGTTACAAAACTTTATTATGTTAAGGCTCAATGAGAGAAAACGGTAGATAGATTAATGGATACAAAACAAGTAGCAATCACAAGCAAGTTTGACAGCAAGCAGATTACTTGTATGAACTTTAGACACTCATAACCGATACTACCTGCTATTTACTATACATCAAGATATTGTTTCACCAAGGCTGTAAGAGCCTAAACATTCTAATAGGGATTTTCGTGTAGATCTGCCTAGTACTCGAGAGTCACCAGTTTCAGCCTCTGCATCAGAAATATAAATCTAGTTCCGTCAGACCTGTAAAGGACTTTGCATTTATATTAAGCTGTATTATTGTGTTGACTAATTTACAAAGTAACACGGTATTATGGACCCCTGGTTATTTTGTAACTCCCCTCCTTCAGAAGCTTTTCGCCTCTGGGGATTTACTCTCAGAGATTAAAACACGTTTGGTTTCTCTAGATTCCAGAAATTCCATGGTAATTTATGTGTCGTAGTAGTTTTTAACAGAATGTTAGTTAGTTATACTTTTAAGAATATACAAACATTCATTATAAATGCATAATACATGCAAATACATAAATAAATCATTTTTCGTTCTGTTGTACGTCTTTAATACAGAATTTTATGTCGTAACGAATGACAAAAATGACTCAAGCAATGACAAACATTAAGATCTAATTTAAGAGAAAGATATGAGGGAAAGGCAGCAGAGAAAACTGTTAGAACATAGTTGTAGTCTCTAGTCTCTAGTCTCTAGTCTCTAGTCTTTAGTCTCTAGTCTCTAGTCTCTAGTGGTCATCTCGGACAAACCGGCCGATGGATATTTACAGAGACTTACATTTAATCTGCTTTTCTTCAAACCAGTTACATAAATTACATACTTCCATGATAATTTCATAATAAGTTACATAATCGTTCTCATATGAAGGCCTATTCGAATGAGAAAAAATAAGAAGAAATGTTCAAGTTACAATCTATTTGAAATGAAGGAACATTTGCAAAATACAAAATACAATATTCTTTGGTAGCGTTTCATTAATAAAGGACAGTCACTTTACGATACTTTATATACATATTTTTACCACTGAAATTATAGTGTGATAAATTTAGATATTTGAGCGGCGCTTCTGCACATCTATAAACTTATTTACCTCCAACTTCCATCAAGATACTTTGTTCGTAACTAAATGCTTTAATGAAAGTATAAGTTTGTTTGATGTAATGTTTAATTTAACCTACTTTAGTTATTAGTTATTACTTTAGTTTTATATCACATAAATGACATTTAACTTCTGAAATACGTACTTAGTGACAAGAACAACCTCACATTACTCCAACATTGCGCACTATTATGTAAATACTACCTAAACAGTAAAAAACGTGTTCTGAAAGAAAAAACATTATAATTGCGTTTTAATTTCTCACATAATTATTATCATTGTTTTTAACTGTTGTTATAGTTATTATGCAAATTACAGAATTTGCTTAAAATAATAACTAACTTAATTAAATAAAACAGTTATTTATAAATACGCTAGGGTGTGAGGATGTGATAGTGGAACAGTTTATAAAGCGCTGGTATTTATAGAGGTTTCGTAATCCCACCACTTGGCTGACGTCACAGCCCTCAAAAGTTTCAAGTTACTCCCACGAGACGAGAGGCGGCGGCTGCCTCTTTGTACGGAGACACTGCTTGTACTAAGCTGGGAACTATGTTGAGTTTCTGGTAACATGCTTCATACTGATACTTGGACAGTTCACATTCCTTCCTCAGGGTTCACACACTGTAAGTGATGTGTCCTCAGTGTTGTGTACGGAGACACTCCTTGTACTAAGCTGGGAACTATGTTGAGTTTCTGGTAACAAGCTTCATACTGATACTTGACAGTTCACATTCCTTCCTCAGGGTTCACAAACTGTAAGTGATGTGGCCTCAGTGTTGTGTACGGAGGACACTCCTTGTACTAAGCTGGGAACTATGTTGAGTTTCTGGTAACAAGCTTCATACTGATACTTGACAGTTCACATTTCCTTCCTCAGGGTCACAAACTGGTAAGTGATGAGGCCTCAGTGTTGTGTACGGAGACACTCCTTGTACTAAGCAGGGAAACTATGTTGAGTTTCTGGTAACAAGCTTCATATACTGATACTTGACAGTTCACATTCCTTCCTTAGGGTTTCACAAACTGTAAGTGATGAGGCCTCAGTGTTGTGTACGGAGACACTCCTTGTACTAAGCAGGGAAACTATGTTGAGTTTCTGGTAACAAGCTTCATACTGATACTTGACAGTTCACATTCCTTCCTCAGGGTTCACAAACTGTAAGTGATGTGGCCTCAGTGTTGTGTACGGAGACACTCCTTGTACTAAGCTGGGAACTATGTTGAGTTTCTGGTAACAAGCTTCATACTGATACTTGACAGTTCACATTCCTTCCTCAGGGGTTCACAAACTGTAAGTGATGAGCCTCAGTGTTGTGTACGGAGACACTCCTTGTACTAAGCTGGGAACTATGTTGAGTTTCTGGTAACAAGCTTCATACTGATACTTGACAGTTCACATTCCTTCCTCAGGGTTCACAAACTGTAAGTGATGAGGCCTCAGTGTTGTTGTACGGAGACACTCCTTGTACTAAGCTGGGAACTATGTTGAGTTTCTGGTAACAAGCTTCATACTGATACTTGACAGTTCACATTCCTTCCTCAGGGTTCACAAACTGTAAGTGATGTGGCCTCAGTGTTGTGTACGGAGACACTCCTTGTACTAAGCTGGGAACTATGTTGAGTTTCTGGTAACAAGCTTCATACTGATACTTGACAGTTTCACATTCCTTCCTCAGGGTTCACAAACTGTAAGTGATGAGGCCTCAGTGTTGTGTACGGAGACACTCCTTGTACTAAGCTGGGAACTATGTTGAGTTTCTGGTAACAAGCTTCATACTGATACTTGACAGTTCACATTCCTTCCTCAGGGTTCACAAACTGTAAATGATGAGGCCTCAGTTTTGTGTACGGAGACACTCCTTGTACTAAGCTGGGAACTATGTTGAGTTTCTGGTAACAAGCTTCATACTGATACTTGACAGTTCACATTCCTTCCTCAGAGTTCACAAACTGTAAATGATGAGGCCTCAGTGTTGTGTACGGAGGACACACTCCTTGTACTAAGCTGGGAACTATGTTGAGTTTCTGGTAACAAGCTTCATACTGATACTTGACAGTTAACATTCCTTCCTCAGGGTTCACAAACTGTAAGTGATGTGGCCTCAGTGTCATGTTACGGAGACACTGCTTTGTACTAAGCTGGGAAATATGTTGAGTTTCTGTTAACAAGCTTCATACTGATACTTGACAGTTCACATTCCTTCCTCAGGGTTCACAAACTGTAAGTGGGCCTTAGTTTTGTGTAAGGAAGAAATAAAGTTATTGAGGATGATCCTAAAAAAATATGAACCGTGGGGAGATAGTTAATTAAATTTCAGTAACTCAATTTTATACTAACTTTCACGTATATTATAAAATAATTACATGATGTTTGTACATAATTTTTGTTGTTTGCTTGATAAGTTTTGTGAAATCAAAACAAGATTGTGTGTTACATTATGTTTCAAGAAGAAACATGAATAGAGTTTATTTTGTATAATAACGATAAAGCTAAAATAATATTTATTATTATTTACATATACATAAAATCCAATAGTTGATGCATCACAGTTTATATTGTAATATTGTATTTGTTTGCGAGTAGTAGAGTTAGTAATCACTTGAACACCCATATCACTAGAACTACCGTTGTCTTTTGGTACATTACACTCGAACAATCTATATTAAATATACATGCATATATATATATATATATATTATATATATATATATATATATATATATATATTATTGAAATAAATTGAAATATATATATATATATATATTCTTTATTAAATTTTGTTACAAATTAAGAGTGTATTCAATACTCTTCATCACGTAACATTGTTCTACATGTTATTACTTAGCTGGGTAGAGGAGGCGGGGCACTTTAGAACCAACTCTACAATATCTGAGAGAGAGAGAGAGAGGATATAATCTCCTCCAGTGAGACAAAACAGCCTCTACGTAGTAAATCATCGAGAGTTGTGCTAACAATCAAAGCTTTGCACGATTACAGTGAATTTGAACTCTGGAAATGATTTTATCTGAATAGTGTTTTGAATTTTGTTAATTATTATTAAGTGGCCCAGTATTGCTATATTCTCAAATTTCAACATCAACCATGATGCTATAATTATATATATTTGCTAAAATATTTCGTAAACTTATGTAGCTATATGTATGTGTTTTGGATGTTGTTAAAACGTTTCTATATAAATATTCTCAATTATTGTACACTACTGGAAATAATGTGGTAAGCTGTTAATAATTTATAATTATTTTTATGTAACAAATTACATCATGAACGTGCTGACAAAAACCTTTATTAGTACTCCTAGAAGTACCAGTCCTTAAGTGCACGTAAATATATTACAGAAATTGATGCAGCGTGATAGTTGTTAAAAACAAATTATACGCGTGTACCACAACACCAACTATACATTAAAATAATTTAACATGGTTTCAATCCGGTGGATCCAAGTTACGGCCAAAAAATATGGACTTTCAATCTAAATGAAGCACTTGTTACTCAACAATGGTCAGTGGTGGTCCGCAGTTAAATTCTGAAGAAATTTAGAAAAAAAGTGAGAGGAGAGGACATTGAAAATTCACCATGTATGCTGAACGGATAGTACATGACATATATAATTTACCTCACTGTGTATAAAACTAAAGTAATAATTAGATACTCGTTTTAATAATCACAGGTTCGAAGTGGACATAGAGGATGAACCGTATGCTTTAACAGTAACTCTGCTTTCCCAGAGGGAGGTTTATACAAAGTAATTGAGTTTCAACATCTGCGGGTGGTGACTTTATTACTATCGGCCATTCAGTTCTGTTTTTATCTGTCTAATTAAATGGTTAACTTTGCCATGTAGTTTTAAATTCGCGGCATGTTATTTCCAAATTACCCAGAAGAACATGGAGTTGCTCTCTAAGTTTCACTTCGAAGAAATATTAAAGACTTGAATAAAAACGAAAAAATCTCAAAAATAACAGAGACTGGCATGCATTATGATAATTGAACAGATTAAAAATCTCATATAGCCTACGCAATTATACGATTTAGAATAACTGTGCTCCTTGTATTCAACAAACTAAAGTTTTAAAGCCTGGTAGTAGCAATAATCTCCCTATCATATAAATACGTATAAAGTCGATTCGAAATATTTGGTTTCCCTCCAGTCTTCTTCAAAAAAACGGCACTAGGAGAGTGGTTTTCCCTCTTTGTTTCAAGGGTCTCGTTTAATTTCGTTTATTGTTAATTTTCCACCTCTTCCCAGGAATTATTTAGGTAGATATGAACTGAAATCCAATTACCCCTAATAAGAAGTGTTCTGGAAGATTCGCGATTACAATTTAAATACTCACTAAGATATAGTTTTCATTCAGCTGAGAAGCAAACATAGTGTATAAAAACACCATATGTACATTGTTCCTAAGAGTCCTAGTCTAGTAGAAAATGTATACCAGATGTTAATCACATTATGGAGGTTGCCTTACTGATTTATGGTAGATTGATCTTGTGTTGTAAGATATTGAACATAAAATAAGTAAGTATTTAGTATATTACTTTACCTTTAGTATTTCAAAACTTTATTATATAGGCCAAAAATATGTATGAGCATTGGAATTTACTTTCATCTTTAACAAGGAGGAATCCATTCCCTGGACTTTTATTATGGCAAAACTAGATAAACTAGAATCAACAGATAATTCTGGTTTGTTATCTAGGATCGCATTGTGTATTCCCTTTCTGTCCGTTCTCCGTTATATGTTCCTTAATGTGCATCTCTCTTTCTAACTGTTTCACTTAATTTATTAGAAATTGTAAATAGTACCAGCTTATAGTTACTCGTTTGGATATTAGGGAACGAAAATATTTTACTACGAAAAAACTGCCATTCCAGAAAATATAAAACAAATATGCAAAAAATGAAAAA
>NW_025787805.1:0-11662 GCF_021130785.1 Homalodisca vitripennis
AAATTTAATTACAGGCTTTTTGCATTTGTTGCGTCTCAGGATATATTATTACAAACTAATTTTAACTAAACACTAAATCCTCGCTTGGTGTTGGCAAATAACATGTATTTTAAAAATAAAGCTATTACACTCCATCTTGTCCCCAGCTGAAATGTAAAACTCAACCCAGAATTTGAGCAGTAACTCCAGCGATGGCATAGAGAAATAAGTACGGCCAGTGAAGACAATTGGGATCGGGGGAAAATACATATCACAGGTTCAATCACACAATGAAAAACCATTTGTACCAACGTTTACGACAAATGTGCTAATGCTTGAAAAAAAAAAAAAAAAAAAGAACATATATTAACGGGAGGATAACCATGATACACTGCTATATTTTGGAAAATAGTATTAAATAATAATTACAAACGTTATTTTTATAAAATTAATATATACGGAGGAAATAATAAAATTGGAACACTTTTTGAGATCATCAATTAATTAATATGAAAATAATAACATCTTTTGACACTTTTTGATTTGAATTTTATTGTTTGGTAAAAATGGTAACATTTTTAAATCTCGACGCGAATTCATCTTCAAGGACTTGTAGGTGGAAGGTAATGTAAGTAAAAATAATTATTTTATTGATTTAATCTAATTTCTAAAAATTTTTTCTTTCATTAATGTTCATAAAGAATACATGATGAATTTAAACTGCACTTCAAAATACGATTTCTAAGACAAAAGTGCCTATTTTAATGTTTATAATATTTATGGACATATTTAAGTAAATAAGTAAAAATATCTCAAGTTTACACTATTTAAAAAGGGAAAATGCACCCATAGTTCTTTAGTGCATCGGGAAGTTTCACAATAGGAGCTTCAAAGTTTTACTATTATCTCATTCAAAGCAACAGTTAAAATATACCTAATACATGTAGATTCTAGGGTTTAAAATTAATTAATAATCGCCAATCACAATATTCACCTCATGTGGCATAAAAGCCTTCTCTCTGTAGGCCTACATGCCATCCATGTTTCATGCAAAAGTTAAGGTCTGGAGATGAAATCATTCTCGATATATCTTACCATATAATAAGTTCACATTTGTATTCGTTGAGGTAGGGTTTATACGGGAATTTTAATAATAAATGTTCCGGTTTGGTGTGGAGGGTACTACGACACAAGACTTCGCTGAAACAAAATCTTGTCACCAACCGTAAAGCATTGGATTTTTTAACTATATTATTTTTTATTTGGCCGTTCGGATAAGATATAGACATTTGTCGTATTTTAAAGTATACTAAAAAATTATTAAATATTTATATGTTCACTATTTTATCCTACTCATTATGTTTCCAATAAGACTAATATAAATATATTTGCTAAATGGTAAGTCTAAGAAACAGACATTTTTCTAAACGACTTATGTTACTGCACCTTGAAATATGATAGCTACTGAAGACACTATTACACTTAATCGTAGTAAATTACAATGTAAATAAAACTTCTATTAAGGAGATTAACTTGTTTTTTTGCTCCTTAACATATGTTTGTAACTGAAGCGACTATTACACGCGTACGTACCAAATTATAATGTAATTAAAACTTCTATTATGGAGCTGAATTATAATGTACATTATCAATTAAATTAAGAAAAACGACTTGTTAAACGATTATCTTCTAAATATCGCTTGAAATTAACTAAATTTTAAATTTCTCTTGAGTACATTCTAAAGACATCAGTACAACATCAGTGGTTTTTCGTTAAGTGCTTATCTTATTTGTATAAATTAACACGTATTGTGACTAGTTTATACATCTCTGTTACAGGCATGTGAAAATGTACCTTATCACACGTGTGATATCTACATACTGGCCGAGGTAAATGTTTGTCATTGGATGAAGATTGAAGCCATCATGAGAATTCTTGTATTAAAAAAATCATGACATCACACCTTAAATAACAAGAGAGATATGTATGCGAAGTAATAAGCATGTAAAGGAAAATGTTTAAGGCTGAATCATACATCCACAAGGAAGCACGTGTGGCGCGGGTGTGTATGTGTGTTCGTACTGTAGTACTCATTTGAGATTGAAATTGCTCAATAAAGCTTTTAGTTGGCTGGAGACAGCATTTCTTTTGGATTTTATAGGTTATTATATGTATTCTAGGTAATTTTATGTTCGTTTGCTGGCATAAAAAATATTACTGTGATTATTACTGTTTATTATTACGCTATCGAATAAAATTAAATTAATAGGCTCTTGTGTAGCGCTATAGCAAACCATGATCCTACATATAGATTTTTAACACCTTTTATAAATTACATCTATTGTATTAGTGTATATTATGTGGAATTAAAAGTTTTGCATACGACCTCAGCAAAGTAGGTTACGAGACACATGCGGTTTGGCGTACTTCGTAAAAGAAATTACTTTACTATCAAGGTGGCTCCATAAAAACATGAATAGCATTAGTTTCTCAAGAATGTGATGAGACTTGGTGATGAAACTCCACATCGTTGCCTAGAAACACACGTTAAACTATGTTAACTATGAAGCTGTCACTCGTGTGAAATTGCGATCATTAACCAACATTCTTGTAACTTTGACATGAGAGCTGATTCGGTGGGTTTAACTCATCTTATTAAACTTTTGTTAAAGCTTTTTCTGTATGTGAGGAATTTATTGCGTCTTAAAAAATTATAATACATTTTAGGATTAAATATAAACTAACACTAAAAATATTAAAATAAAAAAATATGACTTTATGAGAACTAAGCTCAAGGTGCAAATGTAAGGATAGGCCGACATAGTTAGTGCAAAACATATAAAATAATTGTATTACTCACTATATTTATGCTCCTAAATACAACATTAACAGTATCATATAACATATTAGCGCTAACAGAAGTATAATGCAATGAAGGTGGATGGGAATGGTAATATCATACCTAGGATTTATTTGGAATTGCTTAAGATAAAGTTTTATTTCAATATTTCAAAATGGTTCAACTTCAAGCAGTTTCAACTTTCATTTGGTACTTATCACAAATCTCAGTGTATAGAATAGTAACGCTACAATAGTGTTATTTATTCAATTAAGAAACAAAATTATCACAATGTTATACTAGTTTAAATTCTATAACATACAATTATAATAATGTCCTTTGTTTGAAGGTTATTTTTGACAATGGAAGGATTGTGAAGGAAACAGGATTTTTCCGGACATTTCCCATCGTTTCAGTTAAACAAGAAATCAGTAACACTACGTTTCGAGATCTGCAATCTGATCTCCTTCTTCAGGTTAGTTGTTTACCTGAAAGAATGAGATCAGATTCAGATCTCGAAACGTAGTGTTACTAACTTCTTGTTTGAACGATCGCAAAAGCCCGGAAAAAATCCTGTTTCCTTTATAATAATGTATTTGAGAACTATACTCCCCTATGTATGGTATGTTTAAACATGTTATTTTCTAAAATCATGCCGAGGAAAAATGGCGGTAAATTGTAAGTAAGAAGTATTATGCTGTATATCTTTTAATGAAATGGACCATAGAGTTTCAAGATGAATAGTTAAATTTTTTCATCGAAATGTAATAAGCGTAAATTTAACACACAGGCAGAGACTTCTTTCGAGTAAGATGAGCTATCCTTTAATTGAAGGACCGAAGCATTTGTAAAGGACAGTAAGCAGTCTGTCAGATTATACGCAAAACCTGCTTCACACTCAGTTCGCCAGTTTGCGCCTTGAATTGCACTTCTGGTTTAAATGAAGTATATTTCCTACTCCAATGTAGAGTTTGACTTCCTGCCACAATCAATAAAATATATGTATGTGTGTGTGTGAGTGTGTGTGTGTGTGTGCGTGCGTGCGTGCGTGCGTGCGGCGGTGTGTGTGTGTGTGTGTGTGTGTGTGTGTGTGTGCGTGCGTGCGTGCGGTGTGTGTGTGTGTGTGTGTGTGTGTGTGTGCGTGTGCGTGTGTGTGTGTGGTCATTGCAATTTACTTTGTGCTTAGTATTTTTTGTTCCATACTTCATTTTGTTCATTTCCCCTAGTATGAAATATATATCAAAGATCAGAGAAGCCTACTTCCGTCACTAGATGGGTGACAAAACATCTAAGATCAGTCTTTTAATCATACTACAAGTTAGATGGTAATTTTGTCTTTTATATCTAATACTTAAGCTAGCTAAAAATGTAGAGTTTAAAAGTACTTTAAAATGAATATATTTACGTATTTATTTTCTTTAAAAACTGAAAATATTTCTAATATTTTTAGAACATTTAAATCTGAAATTGGTACATTAGCTCTTAAGCAAAGCCCAGCGTACTTTCATCTAGCACAGCTCTTGCCGGCAGCTTCAAAGGGAGTCTTTGGACTCCAATTCTGACCATATTGTGTTTCATGACATTTTCCAATAGTTAGATAAGTTATTACCTAGTCGCTGAATTCTAAAAAAAGGCATAAAAACTAAACGTAATTCCTTTGAGAATTTAAAAAATAAAATATATATATATATATATATATATATATATATATATATAAATGAATGTTTGTGTGTTTGTCCTTTATGGAATCGTGAAACATTTGAACGATCATTATGAAAATTTGTATGTATATGTATTTTTCCACGGAGAAGGTTTATATGCTATGCCCATTCATGTAAATCGCCACAAGTGACGCTCTGCAAAAGATAATAGTCTTTAAAGCGGCCTGCACATTATTAACTGCAATTACCTGACAGTTATGTATATTAAATAACCAAATACTATTTGAAGGCGCTAAGTAATGATGGGGAATTTCTCTTTAAGATAAATTTCTGGTTGAACTTAAAGCCTTGAGTGTTAGAATACTTTATAATAAAGTAAAGGTACGTGTACAATAGCTATAAATATACTGAAACCGTACATCGCCGCTCGCACACCCCACAGCAAACCATCAGGGAAGCGCGCGCCCATGGTGGCGAACGGGATGCCGGATCAAAACAAAAACTAGGTAAAAAAGAACACCGTGGTCAGTATACTCAGGTTCATTTACTAAGACACAGCATAGGCCTATCCAGTCAATATAAATATATATATATATATACGATAAATAAAAAAAAATAAAAAAGTGCCTGCAAGTAGTATACCTCAAACAATCCTTGTCAGGTGCACCTGCATACAAAAATTAGGAAACGCCATAATTTGAAACAAGAAATGCCAATTGTTTTTCCACCCGGTATCCTTCGGCTAAGGGCGGGGCGGGCTCCTAATGAAATCCAAGAAATAACTAAATAATATCTAAAACTAACTTAAAATTAAATAACAAAATATAAACTATATAAATGGCAACAATAACAATAACAAATAAATAAAGAATATGAGCAGGGTATCACAGATGTTGACTAGTAGAAAATGTCCATCATGGTGGCCGTCCTTCAGCAGAGCGCAAAAGCGAAGGTTCTCTGCGACCGCGCATGATGGAGAGATGACAGCAGAAAATCAAACTCATCTCCCGGACCCTGAAACCAGGTTTCAGCCTAGTACCCTTTTAAAGTTAATAATAAATTAATAAATAGTTGCCAAACAATATAGATTTTAATAAAAGTAAAGTTGCCAAAAGTTATCTATCAAGAATTTTAAGTTAAGTTAAATTACCAAAATTTCAAAATATCACAGACCAATCAATTACTGATAAAAATTAAAATAAACCTTAATATAGAAGCTGGTAACATTATAAAACAATAAATAAACAAGATATTCCATTTAAAAGAGACTAAAACAATAAGTTTATAAAGAAATTTATTTGAGGTATACGCAGTAGCCTACCATACGTAACAATTTGGTTAAAACATTTTTAAAACAGGCATTTATTGACAGAATTGGCTCAAAATTGGTGAAAAGCAGGGGAAGGGCATTCCTGCACTTAAAGCAAAATTCCCAACTCAAAACAAACAACCCCAAAGAAAGTTAGTATGAAAATCCCCTCTGTCACAGAACAAAAATTTAAGCGTTTTTACTCTTGGTAAAAAAAAAATTAAATTATTAGAAAAAAAAAAACTGATGGCCATAAGTAGCTAGCCTATTAACAGGAATCTAAATTTAAAATTTGATGGCAGAAGGCCTTAAATTAACCAAGTAGGCTATAAGGGGGAGTTATGGGCCTAAAAGACCCGAAGAACGTTACATCTCTCAGAAAGGCTTAAAAATTTAGTAAAATGAACCTTCAGCAGTCTCTCTGGGTTTGTTTTACAAAAAACTACATAACAAGTGACACATAACAAACAATATTGGCTGCAGAATAAAAATGAACTGTAACATATAGCCTAGGACTGGTCCTCACTGAGAGACAGAAAATTAATTTAAGCCGGAATAGAAAGGGGTGAAAACTAATAAAAGTTGTAAGAGAATTAATTTGAAAGCCAATTTAAAAATTAGTTAACAGCCAGAAGGTACTAAAATTTAATAAAAGGCAAAACTACAATTTGGAAAACCATGTGCTCTTAACCTTCACAGTTTGAAAAATAAAAATTAATCACTAAAATTTAAAAAGAAAGCAAAACTTACTCATCAGTGAGGGGCCGTAAACTTAGCCGCACATGTCAGAAGGAAAACAGCTCAGCAAAACTAACAAACACTTAATTAAACAAAATATTAAACTGGAGCTACTCCTTAACTTGTACACCACGGCTCGGAGTCTTGACGCCACTCTACCGGAAAGGCAAAACACCTTCAAATGGTCAGTGGGCTCTGCAGCCAATAAACCACACACACACATACACTATATAAAATACACATGAGCCGGGGAGATATAGGTATTGAACCGGCTCAATACAGACACTTTCTTGGTCGTGGTAACAAGGCAAACTCTACATCGGCGTTGGAAAATTGACTCGTACCAGAAGTGCACGTACACGGGCAAAGCTTACGTAGAGCGTGCGAAGCCGCGGGAATCAGCTAGTTATTTATATATGATTAGATGTATAAAATTATTATAAAATATAAATTTTATAAACTTCATTGAAGATGAGTGATTAAAATTTCATAAAATGTTGTTTGATGAACCATTTTTTTAAATTTATATTCTGGCTTAATATTGATATAAAAAAGATTTGAGTTCCACATTGAATTTAGTAAAATTAAATAAAAATCATAAATGAAGCCTTCTTGCGTTTTTTATGAAGATTTGTTACATTAAAAGTCTATTTGATCTTATAAAATAAACTATTATATCTTAGGTAAATAGTTGTAACATGAAAAAAAGTTACTGCAAAAAATACTGAACACAATATTCCTAAACAATTCTGTAAGAAGTATCTCTCTATTGTGTAAAAAATCAGGTATGACGACCATTTTAATTTTATTTATATACGGAGTTATAATTTGAAAATACTCAGATTTAACAAACTGATACGAAATAATGTAGTTCTAGAAGTAAAAGGCATTTAAGTCCTAGTTATATACCCATAAGGTATTAAGTGAAACCAACATTATTGAAATCATTTAAATAGTTTTACGTATAGACATGGCTTCTATATGCACCTCAGAAATAACACTAAGAATAGTTATAATAATATCATCAAAATGTCCCTCACAAGGGGTTAAAATCCTTTCAAATAAACACTTATCTTTAGTCAAACCAATACTCCATTATAATTTCCTTCTCCCCTATGACCGGTTTTCCAGTTTAAAAATCTATGACTAAATAATGTTTTAATCAGGAACATCAGTTTATGTTACTTTTGAATTGTTTTCTTTTTTTTGCAGCGTTACATTATTTTGTTTTTTCTTATTTACTCTATTACGACTTTCATAACAATCAAAACAATGAAAATTATTGACACGCTTATAATAATTTAGTTATTTTTCGGGGCAAGAGTGTGTTCGGGTTATTTATTATTTTAAATTACTATATTATATGCCTATCATTAAATAAAGACGCTAGTAACAAAAAACTGTTTAATAAGTAAACATCACAACTTACTAATAATGCATTACTAATGTTATAAACAAAATAATAACCCAAACATGAAATGTGCTTTGTTTTTTACCATGCAATAGTTATACATCGTTAGTTTATTATTACTGTACTGAACAAGAAACTATTTGCAATGTATAAACTGTTAGTATAATTTAAGCTTCATTTAGCAAAATCACAACAACTCCTTTAAGAGAAACAAAGATGGAACTTGGATCATAATTAACAAGTTCAGTTCCAACTAAAGCTACTTCCCACACTAGTACGTACACAGAGTGTATTATCTAAGCTAGTGGTTCGTGCTTTGTACACTGAAGTAAAATGTTAAAAACAGAATGGATTCTATAGTATATATTTAAATCACGCATTAAACTTGTGTTGTTTGATCCTTGTTTTATTTCAGGTTATTTTTAATTTACGTCAAAGTAAAGCAATTTTTACATCATTTAAAGGGGAATTATGGTAATAATATGGACAAGACAAAGTTACCGGGAAGCATTAGATTTTTAAATAGTGATATTATTCGGCTAGTACAATTTTAGAACTTACAATATAAGAAGATCTGAAATAAAAGCGACGAAATGAAGACTTACGCGTTCCCTGAGGGAAAAAGTAGATTTACCCGCTCGGACAATGGGTCGCTAAGGATTTGTCGGCTGAAAATGGACTTTCCTTTGGGAGACGCTTTTGTACTGACAACTGGTTCTTTTATGGATTTCTCATTTGATATTATTTGTTACTTCCAACTAACAATAGTTAAATTATTGAGAAAAGGATAACCAAATATCAATAACGCTGGTTTCGACATGCGTCAAACAGGTGACTTTGTAATTTTAATGGATATGCTTTGCAGTAAAACAAATTATATAGACCATTTTCTGTAAACTAAGTTTCTTTGTGTTTATTATATCACTTTTAATCTGGAAGGTTACACACTTGTGGAAGAAGTTAGAACTTAAAACCATGTACTGCGTGTTATAGACAACCCCTGAAAATGGTCAGGTTAAAAATTATTACAGTACTACTTGAGACATTAAAATATTTTAAACGTAAAAAACCAATTTTTAAGGACTTGACTTAACAATATGGAGAGATAAATGCCGTCAAACGTAAAAACTAGTTATTAGTCTATGACTTTTAGAGGAAGGTACAACATGGAAGGCATTTATATTTACGTTTTTATTTATAGGCTAATTACCTCTAAATCTATATTCAGACCATTATTATTTTAAAATTTACTGGCTTTATGTATTTCATGTTTATAAATTTGGAAGTAGTGAGTAATTTGATGCAAATTTCCAATTTAGTAAATTTGTTGACTGTCACTTTAAATCGTGAAATATGTAGGATATTTTACAGTTTATTTCGAATAGAGATTTTAAAACACGTGTCATTTGTTGCCCGCTTTCATTTTAAAATTCAATAATTTACAACGTGAAATTCAGTTTGTTTTTATAGTTGTATAAAAGATAATGCAATTAAAGTCTTACAAAATAATGACCAATGTGTAATTCTAGGCATTTTGTATTGTTTATTAAATTCTTACTGTTAGCATACAAAGTCTTTTTTTTTAAGGAGAGGCAGATCTCCTTTTAAGCCTTATTCTGTCCGTCCTCATGGGCCACTGGCCCTGTGCGAGGATCTTATCAAACAGAATAAAGGGGAGAGTCGATACAGTACGAGGTTGATTGTACTGATAAAAAGTGCAAACGGTCACAGACAGGATTTGAACCTGCGCTATCTCTAACTCAGACCCAAAGTCAAACGACTTAGACCGCTCTTTGTTCCTATATCGCCAAACCGTATGACACGTAATTTTTTTGTTTATAACTATTACATTTTCTAGGGTCCAGCGGCTGGTCTTTAGTTGAAGAAATCTCCAATCGGGAATGCATTATTGAATAAATAATCTGAACGTAATCACATGTTCAAGGTCAACTTTACATCTCTACAGTGGTTATGCAAATATATTATTCTTGATTGATTTTCAGTTCTGTTTGAAAATTTCTAAAGCGCAAGTTCGTCTAGAATGAATTTTGTCATCATACATAAAACATATGATTTAAAGAGAGATGTCAAATTCAATCACTTTACTAGGAAACTGCTAATCACCAAATCAATGTATTTATTTGTGAATATGGTTTCCTTTCCTAGTAATATTAGTTTTGGCTAAATTACAAACTTTTAATTTAACGTGCGCACACATTGTTTACAGGTTTCCCCAACATAGTTTGTGAATTTAAAAATCCATTTAAGTAATAAACTTAATACGTAACTTGGATTAACAGCATATCCTCTTCGAACTAACAATGAGAAAGGAAAACAAAAATAAAGTAGAACACATTTGTAGAAAGAGCCTTCCCTTCACTCTGTACTCTGTTCCAGTATCTCCGGACAGTGAATAGCACATCTTCTGGTCCAGATTTATATATAACATTCAACACTAAGGAACCTCTTCCCGCCTCAACAGTCATCCTCATTAGTAGGCTAGACCTATCGACGTAACATTCAAGACCCTGAGATATAAAAATATATCTAGATATAAGGAAAAATTATATGTATCAATTTAATATAGTATTTGTTTCAATGAATATCGAAAGAACCTTTTCAGTTTATGTTCTATGTTCCATCAACCTCGTACTGTATCGACTCTCCCTTTATTCTGTTTGATAAGATCCTCGCACAGGCCAGTGGCCCATAGAATAAGGCTTAAAAGGGGATTGGCCTCTCCTTAAAAAAAAATTAAAAATTAGTTTTAATATTTTCCTCCGCTATGGAGATTATATTATGTCTAGTCATCAGTTTTTATACTGAAATTCCATCAGGTTATTCCTTGGTTATAATCTAATCTTCCTCGGTGAATTGAATGTCTTCGGAGTTAATTTCATTCTGCAGTATCTACTGTAACGTTATATGGAAAATTATTTATATTTGGCTGATCAAATAGATATTAACACGCTTTGTTAGTAGATATTAGGCATAAATAAACAAATTAATAGTTCCACTCGCTATACGTACTGCACATAACTCTAAGTGCGAGAGTTAACGTGCTAGATATCAGGCATTGAGTCATTGCGGTGGTACAATTCCTGATTTTTGCACATCCTATTGGTACGTGTCGACCTTTTACTCCCATTTCGGCTCTCTCTCTTATTCTGTTTCATTAGGATCCTCTCAAAGGCTGTGGCCTTGGGGCCGGTTAGATTCAGGCTAAAATGAAGATCTGGCTCTACTTTAAAAAGTAAAAAGATACAAAAACATTAAGCCGAGTTTGAGCTGTCATCCTTATATGGTCTAGAATTTTGATTGGCATAAATTACACAATTATAGACGATTGATATAGTTAGAATGCATCGTTTATATCAACATTAACATGTCTCAACTCTAAATTGATTGATTATAAAGTAAATGGGAAACATTTGTTTTATCAAAATAATATTGGAATAGGGCGAAAATCCTTGCCGGCACTCAATACTTGCAACTATGAATATAATAGTTGTACTGTAATAGGTTTTTGCCAATTTTCAACGTTCAGGCGTGTTTCGAGACAAATTATAAATTATTGTTCCATAAACAACCCGCCATGATAATAATATATTTCCCGTTCTAGTCTAAGCATCTTTTACTATTTATGATCAGACACGTAAAATAAATGGTTAAATTGGCGTCAGGATAACACGTGGTGTAACATCATATATAGGTGGTGGTTATC
>NW_025787806.1:0-12981 GCF_021130785.1 Homalodisca vitripennis
TTTTACAATTTACAGACATTAAACCAATAGAGTCGTTGGGCCTACGGGCCAGTGGAGCAATCGAACCTCTATATGTTTATAAAGTGAGTCGTTGGGCCAACGAACCTCTGTACAAATTACATCTCTTCCAGGAGGGTCGATGGGCCAACGATCAGTGGAATAATCGAACCGTCCCCCACTCGTACCCTCGACGGGTCTGCAGTGTTTGGTGTTCATCTTTTAGCTGACATGTTAGTAAAATTCAAGAATAACCGATTTCAAATCTTTAAGTATTTTGTCACGATACTGAACTTTGCAACATCGATTAAGTAGAACATACATAAATAGCGAATTATAGCGGCCTGCAATAGATGAGTTCGACGTAATATCCCCTACTTAGTCATTACTGTAATATCAATCTAAAAGCACAAATACAAAAGAACCAAATCAACAGTGAGTCAAATCGTTCAAATGTAAACAACTAAACTAACCTCGTTCTTTTTTCACTTCGCAGAAACATAAACAGTCTATCACCGGCAATCGATAATGAAAATATCGATACTTCAAGGCTTTTGGAATGAAACAACATCATTCGCAGCCAGTATTACTAATGATCCTGACCAATATAAATAAAATTCCCAGCGTCTACCACGAAGACGCTATAAATATTTTTAGATTCACGGTAAATTTACTAAGCAGTTTGCGTCTCAGGATTCAGCTAAGATGGTGAAAGGTCATTCTCTTCATAGATTGTTTCTAAATCATACGCAATGAAGTCTCTAAGTCTATAATGGCGGAGAGCTTTTTAAAACAACTGTAAGCAAGAGGTATGTTAGGAAGACAATTTGCGTCTAAAACATTTTTAAAATTAGCCTACAAGTAAAGTAATCTTGGCAGATAATGTATAAGATAGGGTGTCATCGCATCATACAAAAACTACCGACAGAAGACACTTCGAAGACATACACAGCAAAGCTCGGGTTTGCCAACGGTCAGTAAGAGAAGGAATTTCTCTCTAGGAAAGGGTGACTATTGTCTAGGACATTTAAGATGTCCGTCAACAAGTGATATGGAAGCTGCAGCAAGTAAATTGGATGGACAGTTTCTGGACTGCATTACCTTGACAAAACCATCAACACAATACACTGCACTGGGTCTACAATGGAGAAAGATCGGTTCATCTAACATGTGCAAAGAAAGGGCGGCCATTCTCTGGGATATTTCAAATGTCTGGCAACAAGTGATATGGAAGCTGCAGCAAGTAAATTGGATGAAAGATTCTGAACAGTATTTCCTTGACAAAGCCACCAAGACAATACATTGCACTGGGGAAACATCGGTTTGCCCAACAGTTACGAAGGAAAGGGCGACCTCTGTCTAGGGTATTTTATCCGTCAAAAAGTGATATGGAAGCTGCAGCAAGTAAATTAGATGAAAGGTTCTGAACAGTATTTCCTTGACAAAGCCACCAAGACAATACATTGCACTGGGAAACATCGGTTTTTCCCAACAGTTTACGAAGGAAAGGGCGACCTCTGTCTAGGGTATTTTATCCGTCAAAAAGTGATATGGAAGCTGCAGCAAGTAAATTAGATGGAAGGTTCTGAACAGTATTTCACCGTTACTTTTGACTACTTATATGTAAATACAGGGGGTTTATAGGGGAAATTATCGGTAATGTAGTGAGGAAGGAAAGGATTAGTATGTGATATAGGACATGTCTAATATTGGTGAGGGAGATATTTTGGCTGATTGAAATTAGATAATGCAAGATAGGCCACCACCTGCACTGTAGAAACTCGCCCTTGATAGTTACAAAATTGGTAGTGGTTTGGGTTATAAGAGGTGGTATATTGGGGTTGTCCATTTAGGATCTTGCATACGTGGGTCGCATTCCTGGATCCCCTTCATTTCCTAATGAAAAATGTACAATATGGCATGGAACTACATGATGATCTATAAGTTTCAAGGTTTCTAGATTAAACCGACAATTGTAAAATTTTCTCAAGCAAGTCTCAAACATTCTGAAACACCTATCCAATTAAAAACCAATTAAATTATACGAAAAATAATAACTTTTTTTATAATACTTTTATGGCATGGGTGGATTTCACTATTCTTGGGCCATCCAAATAACCATAAGATTATTTGTGAATGTTAGTAAATTTATATCCAACCACAATATAAACCACAAACTATTTTCGTTTACTTTGAACGACAAATTCCCCGAGTTACATGCCTAAAGTCCATGCTGGATAGCATTTCTGCATTTTGCGTTGAAACTAGTCAAAATTGATTTGATTTAGTTTTTTAACTTTAACGGGCCGTCACCCAAATGGATCTATGATTAATATACACCCACTGATGTTCATGTCATTTTTTGTGTTTTCGGTGCCTGCCGGTAAAGGATAAAAATTGTTTGGTATCTGATTTAAAAAAATATATATTCTTGATAGGAACAGGTCCAGAAGTTAATCGACCTGATCTTAATGACTCCCCGTTTCCACAACTATAGAATGCAAAAAGTTTTCCCGAAGAAACTGACATACCTCTATGTACTAACAATGTAAACAACTATAACATCCTTGTCCACCAAGATGGCGTACGATGGTGGATATGTGTGAATCTGCACCCTGCGCTGTTGACAGTTTTACATGTGGGAATAAAATTAAATAATCTTCTGGAATAAATATCTGCATCATTTCTTTTGCAGAAACATCGTGTAACATCACACAGACAGTAAAAACCAGAGCCTACGTCTGGGGTTATGCAACAACCACTGTAGGTCGGGGGTAGGTATGGGGTTGTGGGTTTGGGGGTAGGTGACGTTATGTTGATGGGTGGGTGGGTGGAGGGGGGCAGGTGGATGAGGGGGGGGGGGGGGGGGTGGGGGGGGATATATTGTTTAAGGGCTGGTTGAATTGGGTGGAAGGGTGGGTATGGTAGAGGAGGTGTTGTTAAAGCAGTGTGTTAAGGGGGCATGGGGGGGTTAGGTGGTTAGTTTGCTTGGGGGGAGGTGGGGGTGGGGGAGGGGATGGGGGAGGTTGGGGATAAAAAGGGATAGGGGGGGATCAGTGGGTGTGTGGTGCGGCGTAGGGGGGGGGGGTAGATTTTTGGTTTTAGAAAAGGAAAATCAACGGTAGAAGCGCGGTAGTGAGGAGGGTGGATATGTTAGTAGAGGAGTTTTTTAGATAACTGGAATCCCACCAAAGTGTGTTCCTCGATTTATTCAAAGCATTCGAGTGTGTTGACCATAAGCTTCTGTCTTGATAAACCGGGAATCCCTTGGTATTCAGAGGGGTGCCCCCTATCATAGTTCGTTCATATCTGAGCCACAGATCCTGAATTGTTTTGAATTTTAAATCAATATTCAGTTTCCAATTGAAATGAGATATAGGTCCCCCCAAGTTACCATGCGCGTCCTTATTCTTTTTCCGGTCTATGTCAATGACATTGGTTACTTCACTTCTGCACGGGAGCAAGTACGCATTAATGTAAAATAAAACTTAGGAGTTGGAACAAAAGGTTCTTGTTGAATCCCAATAATTGTGTCCAACAATTCCACCAGCCTCAGATCTTCTACATAAAATTTCTCCAAATCTAAGTTTGTGAATCATTCTTTAACGACCAAACTGATTTGGAACAAAGGCCTTGCTGTCATGTTGTCAGACTCCATAAATAGAGATTATATATTCATGCCCAAAATCTTCGGGATAACACCTTGATCGAGGGTTGACCATGGAATGATCATGTCCGAGTCAGTGTGCACAAAATTACCTTCGTTCATTTAAGTTTTGTTGTTTTTAGCCAAATATTGCCCAAGTCCGGTACAGATGACGGCAAATCGTGAGCTAATTTACACCACTAATCACTTCTCCTGTGGAGTATTGCAAATAATAAATTTCTGAGAATTTCCAGGCTTTTAAAAAAAGGCAGTTCGAATGATAGCTAACATGAATTTCAGAGAGTCTTGCCAGACCAGCTTTCAAACAAAATGCAACACTGTTGACTCTGCCATGTATATGACATTTTGGAAACAATACTTTTTACTGTATGTCGAAATATGGCCTTGAGATATACACGTATATTAAACAAGACGCAGAAACAACTACCGAACCGGGAGACGCAGAATAGTAGTATATTAACACGACTGCCCTTCGCAGGCTGGTGTCCACTATATCAACCGATTGCCAGATTCCACAAAGAATGCTCCAACGCCCCAAAGAGTTAAAAAAATAACCTCTAAAGCGTTTTTTTGACGTAAAAGGGCATTTTATAATGTTGACGAAATTTTTGGGAATACAAATAAGTGAATGCACGGGGTTGTACAAAAGCAAAATTGTATGTTTTTAATGTGGTTAATATGTATGAAGAGCCAACATTTTTAATTCCTACAGAATCACTTTTGCTACATTACGGTAAAATAATACCTGCAATGAACAAGTTTGACTGTGACGTCATAGCGAGAAGAGGTAGTGGTCAGCAGCGAATGTGGCAACACCGCATCATACGTCATCAGGCTATTTTGGTACGGGCTGCTCTAGTCCCACTTTTGCGGCCAGTTTGCTGCACTAACCTGATGGTAAGGCCCTGCGTTATATCGGGACTCCTCGCGAGGGCTGAGGGTCGACTACCGTACATTGTCACGTGACTAACCTGCTCGGTGAGCTTTCGACCAAAGTCAAAGCTAATCGCGCGTTATATCGACCAACTGTATAACCGTAAAATGCTGGGACAATTCCGGGCGGGATATGATTCTTTAATTGCGGGTTCTCCATTACACGGGCCGGCCTGTGGGGACGCTGGACGTTTAATTCCACCGCGTAAAACGAGACTGCTGAAGCCGTATATTTAAATCCCTCCTCGCAATACGCTCTATCGCACTAGAAAGGCACTGTTTAATTAAAAAAATACGATCCAGTATGTGAAGCCCGAACCCGGTGTTTTGCCGTACCACGGAGTAGCTGCACAAGTCTACTCCAAACAACCAAATATAAGGGTATTTTTCCCTACAATCCCCTTTCCCAGAAACTACAGAACGATGTGTCGGAGTTATTCATTAATACTGTAACATGAGTTTTAATTTTTAAGACACAATTTCGTGTTCACAATAAATATTTTATTTATTTATTTATTTTTATATTATATAACAGTTTGTTTTACATAGTCTTGGCCTCACCAAGATTCTAACAAAACTTAGTCGGTGAAGGACCACTTGAAAAAGTAAATAGAACACATTGATACAAATATTCAACTTTTAACTTTCTTTTAATTTATCTAAACTATAACTCAAATTCGGCGGTTTAGGGCGAGGCACTAGCTTAGATATCTTGGTATGTGTGGTAAAATTTGATCGAAACAGATAATAATTTTTTTAAATAATACTATAATAGTAATAGTTAAAATCAAAACGCATATTTGAGTCCCTAAAAAATCCTAATTAATTCTTACCCTCACCACAACGACGAATGGCAACACTGTCATCAGGAAAAACTCTTGACAACTGCCGGCTACCGGAAATTCCCAAAATCTCCTTATCTCTAAACAAATAAGCAAAAAAAACCTGCCCTCAGTCAAATTCCAATATGTTTCAAGAGTGGACAGTGCGGTACTCAATCCGACTACTCGCTTTAAACATGACTGAGGAGGTTACGGGAACTCCTGGCGCGCGGTACTGTGTGTGTGCTCCCCTTATAGTGTTTCACGGTTGTCGCGGTGTTTGTGTGCCGTTAGTTATAGTGTGTGGTCAATGCTAGTGTGTTTAAATTGTCCAATTAGGTTAAATATGTCGTGTGCGCAAACACCGAGTGCTGCCTTGTGGTGCTCTCCCTGTGAGGTATAACAGCCATTCATCGCCACTAACAACGGAGGAGAAGAAACAGAAACACCATAAATAACATTCTTAATAAAAACTAATAAAAATATGAAAAACTAACATGTAATCAATTTTAATTTTTTAAAAGCTAGAGTATCAAACGGTACCAACAAAATTTACTAACCTACCAAGCATAATAGAAATACAGGAGTAAAACCACCAATTAAACGATTTACTCATTAAATATTTAACAATATAAATAACAATGGTCAGAATAATTTATTTACTTTCAAAACTGTGCTCTCAAAGCTTTAAAACATCAGTGGATTAACACTATTGATATAATTCAAATAGCCAACTAATATAATCTATAAATAAGTATAACGAGTAACAAATAAAATTATCAGAGAAAATAACATATGATTAAACCACTAATTAACGATTTACAATAAATATTTAATCATATAAAATAACAATGGTCAGGAAATAAACTTTATTTATAACTTCCAAAACTGTGCTCTCAAAGCTTTAAATAATCAGTGATTAACACTATGATCATAGAATTCAAATAGCCAACAATAATAATCTTATAAATAGAGTAACGGAGTAACAATGAAATTATCGAGAGAAAATAACAATGTTAAACACACTAATTACACGGATATTTAACAATAAATATTTAACATATACAGAAAGTAACAATGTCCAAGGAAATAAAACTTATTTTTTACTTCTAAAACTGTGCCCTCAAAGCTTTAAATAACAGTAATTAAACATTTATGAATATAATTCAAATACCCAACAATATAATCCTATAAATAGGTAACCACTGAGTAACAATAAAATTTATCCGGAGATAAATACAAAATGTTAACTCACTAATTAACGATTTACAATAAATATATTAACATATACAGAAAGGTAACAATGTCAGAATAACTTATTTACTTCTAAAACTGTGGCCCTCAAAGACTATTAAATTAAACAGTAATTAACATTAATGATATAAATTCAAATAGCCAGCAAGTATAATCTATAATATAGGTAAAACGAGTAACAATAAATTATCCAGAAGAGAAAATAACAATGTTAAACCACTAATTAAACGATTTACAATAAATATTTTAACAATATAACAGTAAGTAAATCAATGTCCAGAATAACTACATTATACTTCTTAAACTGTGCCCTCAAAGCTTTATAATAACAGTGGATTAAACATTATTGATACAACACAAATAGCCAACAAATTATAATCTATAAATAGATAAACGAGTAACAATTCAAATTGATTAAGCGGAAAAATAACCAATGTTTACCTAATTAATAATAAACAATCCGTTCAACTGCAAGGCCCACGATACGCAAGTGTTCAGTGTTTGTTATGTCACTTGTCAACCGTCCATTCAGTGCACCAGATGTTGGATGTCCACTGGTGTCACTCACGAGGTGTGATCAAAAAGTTTCCAGGACTCGAATTTTTTATACCTATTTATTCCATACAACATACAGGTTTATTCCGAAATTTGTTCGTCCTTCAAAGGTACTGCCCCCTTTGGTGAAGCCTACACAGCTTTTCCCACCGGTGTTGAGTCCACTGATCAAAGGCCTCCCAAAGAAAAAACGTCTTTCTTTTTTGCTTAAAGAGTGTTTAGGCAGCTCCGTCGTTTTTGTTTTCTTTAATTTTCGTCCAACCTGTTTGAAAATCTTTCGCGTCCTTTTCAGGGGTCTCTTGAGCTTCGGAAAGAGGAAAAAAAAAACGTCTGCTGGAGCCAGGGTTCAAGGTGAGTAGGGGGGCTGAGGAGGGAATGACAGTCAATTGCGGTTTTTTTTAACACAAAAGGTCACGGATAACTACATTGCAGAGTGAACAGGAAGCCAATTGTCATGGTGAAGGACCCCAATCATCCACTTTGCAAATCAGGTCAGGGTCCTCCTTTACTTCTCACCGAGTCATTACCGCAATTTTCCTGAGAGGTATTTTCAAAATAAAACAAAACGATTAATTGTTTGAAAACCCCCTTGTGGAAGGTAATTCAATAGTAGGATACGAGACACCTTTTACAGTCCATAAGTGGAAAAACCATAAGACAATCGACCCTTCCACATTTGATTTGACGTGCTTTTCCTTGGGGTCTTTTGAGAGCCTTTTGATGTCCATTGTGGATGATTGGGCTTTTGTTTCCACATCGTTGACCAAAAACCCATGTCTGGTCTCCCATAATGAACAAAGATCCCACAGAAAGCCTTTCGTGATCGTTTCGTCATTTTAGTATTGCCTTCGTTGAAGAAGTTTCCTCAAGGAAGAAACACATGAATTGGTTTTTGGGTCCTTCAGTCAAACAGTTTTGGGTCACAAACTTTTGCTGCAACAACGAACGCAATATTGAAGTTTTTTCAGTTAAAATTTCCCTGACATGACACCAAATGAAATGGTTACACCTCTTCTGCCATTTTCACGGATTGTTAGTCGGACGGTCCTGATCGTACGAGAGCGTTCACTTTAGCAACATTGTCATCATTGATTGTACGTTGGAAGGGCGTCACGGAACGAAGCATCGTCGTCTGTGGATGTTTCGAGACCATCCTTTAAACCCTTCTTGAAAAACCAACTGATGGTAGCGCATGAGTCGGCCTTTAGACATTCTTCACCAAAAAGCCTCTCTGTGTAACATCAAAAAGTTTTTTCAGAAAATCGATATTTTTGGTTCTAGTTTCACACAATAAACACATGTGCCTCTTCTTTTCACATTCATTTTCATTAAACAAAAAAATAAATTCCAAAACTCTAATAAAAACTAAATTCTCAAAACAAACTGTGCATAATGTTACTCTTTCAGTGGATGTTATTGGATTTGATCTGCAAACACAGCTTAGTGTTACTGTTGAGTCAGGAAATACAGATGCTTCACAACCGCAATTCGCTGTGAGACAATTGCCAATTCCCATAATGATATTAAAAAGTCCTGGAACTTTTTGATCACAACCTTGTATATGCATATGGTTTATATCCAATGTGTGTCAGTGAAACCAGTATTTCACAGTGATACAAAGCAAGTTGGTCGGTGTTTCATCACTATTACGCCATTGCGGGTTTTTTCTTTTCATCAAGGTAAAATCTCAGTTTCAATTACATTTCTAAGTTTAATCAAGGCCTCATGAGTTCAATACATTTTTGTTTGTAAAGTCTTTAAGTGTGGTATATTCATCTAATTTCATCCGGCAATGCATTTATTAAATAACTTTGGGGGGACCTATATTAATACGGCCAATCTACGCCCGTACACGGTGTTGGGAATAGAGGTGTGAACATAATTTAATAACATTCCTTGTGTTAAAATTTCCTTCTATACCTTTTTTTTTATAATTCCATATTGCCATAATATTCTTTCCCCCCACCCAAATGTCATGATATTTAAACGTGTACAAACCCTTTGGCGTTAGGTTTGTCCTGCAATAAAACTGTTCACATATATTCTCTTATACCTAAGTTTTGATGAAAGCCTGTTATACCAAACAGGGTCCCTACTACCCACCTTAAACATTTTTTTTTGAAGACCAGCTATTATATTTAAATGGCTTACTGCTGCTGTTTCCCCACCACAGATTTACACCATATCTTATATGTGACTCAATCAATGCTTTGGTTATACCTGATAGGTTTTGGCATTCTCACTAAGTTTATTTCTAAGTTTATTTGCCATCATGGCAGTGCCGGGACATAGCTTTCCTGTGACAATCTAACTCCCACAATGAATCACTCCAACGTTTTAATTTATTATCTACAAATCAGACCTAGATATGGATGTTACTCTGGAAACCTATGGCCTAATATTCTCACATTCACACAAGCTTCTGCATCATGCAGGGGCACTTACAGCTATGATATTTAATTCTTATATCAATATTAATTTTCATGTTCTTAGGGAACATATATGCATGATGCTAGGTCTTTTCTTTGTTAATAATAAGTCCTTTGGTCATGGACCTCCACTTAGTGAACTTCTTAAATTCCTCCTGTGTATAAATATCTTTGTACTCCTCTGTAAGGTTTTTTATGGCTGTGTCTCACCAATGACCACATTCAATCTGCGGTATGGCAAAAATCTCACACTATTGTAAATTTTATTCAATATTTCGTTTTAGGATAAATATTAAAAACAGAGCTGGTCCGAATTCATGGCTTCCCTGAGGAGCAACCCCATATTTTTTGTATTCTTCTCTTCACGTCAGCACGCCTACTGCTTTAACGAACAAAGCTTCTGGTCCTTAAGATAGCTGTGTGAAACCATCCTGAGGTAGGGGACCCCTTACTCCTATGTTTGTACAGAGAAGCCTACGATATGACTGCATTCTATAGTTTTCGAATGGCCTTAGAAAAATCCTATAAATAAGCAATAAGCTATGAAGTCTGTTATCCATTCCATAATTCCAACACGTTTTAAACAAATACTCCTCCCAATGCTTAGAAACCGTACTGCGCATTTTTCCGGAGGAAACCAAATTGCCCTTATCAATTTTAGTATATTATTTCTCTGATAGATATTTATTCAAGCCATTCTAGGACATATTTCACTCCCAGTATCTTCTTCTATAGAGGGCAGTTTGTATAGCGACTTAGGTCTATTAATTTCTAAACTCATTCTTGGAATTTATTCTTTATAGATCGGTCGGATTAACAGATTTTTTTTTTTAGGCAGTTAGTTTGGAAAATCACCTTGAGAAAATTGTAAGTGTTACATAAGCGTTGCTAAGGGTTTCAGCTATTTTCCCTCGCTTCCCCCATTACCTATTTTCAAAATCCCTTTCATTCGTAAAGTGTTGTCTATACCTGGGGATTTGTCAGTGTTTCATATTTTTAATAAAGCCATTGAATCTTTTCAGGCAGGTGTCGCCTTTTGGTATATAAAAAATTATGTCTTAGCTCTTCGTTGGTCTCCATTTCCTAGTGGAAATATTTTCTACATCTACATACCCACAGAAATGCTTTAGATTATCTACTCCTTCAACATAGTATTGAGGCAAACAACCCATTTACCAATCTCAATTATTACTTCAAAGTTTTACACATTGCCTATTTCCAATAGCTTTATCTACATTCCCTTTTTTGTTTCTGCCGAGTAAAAGGTTAATGTTTTCCCATACTTTCCTTGTGTATATTTTTGTTTCTTTCAAATATAATTTTTTTATAGTATGGCATTTTTTTTCTTTTTTAATCATATTGGTTATGCAATCTATTTACTTAATCGTTTGGTATAAATCTCTATGTCCTATGGTTGTGAGGGGTCCCCTTTCCATAATCTACAATATTCGATCTCCTTTTCCTTTAGATAAAATTTAGGAGTTCTTGAGATTCTTCCAATGTTAAATAAGGCCATTTTACTACGAGCTTTGACTCCGTTCTCAGTGCTCTCCCACTTTTCCTGTCTATTGTAAATCGTGTGCTTTCTCTCATTACATCTTTGGCAAATTTCTTAATAAGTTTATCAAATCCTTCTATTCACAGTAATTTATACCCGTCCACTGTCCATTGTTCCCTCCTCCAGCCTGTATCCTTACGTTGTCTATCATTTAGCCTAAAAATTTTTCCATTCTCTGTGTCTATCCCTCTCCTTTCCTCCAGATAGTTCTATCCTGGCCACTAACCGGGTAATGATCAGGAGATCTTTTACTTTTACTACGCCCGTTATATATTCTTTCCACAGGTCTTTCCAGCGAGTTAATAAATTATGGATCGATGCATGATCTGACTAAACTTCCTACCCTTATTTCTTCACCTTGTTAAATAGTCCCATCATGCCTCTGTCTAGTGCCTAGGTCTGCTAGTAACCGCTTTCATATTCTAAGGTATTTAAATCATTGCCAGTACATTGTAAGAATTAACATTTACATCTCCTAACAGAATCATATTTTTATGAATTTTAATAGCAGTCAGGGACCCATATTAAACTCTTGTGTTGGCCAAGCTGGGAGGGAATAACCGCTTAGATGATGTGGGTGGTCTATAAACTGCGCTGTAGTGCTACTTTGTAGTTTATCTCTCGACCCTATCAGCTCCAAATCGACTGTGATATGGTTTCATAAGTGCTAATTTTATCCAGTGTAATGAGTGGAAAAGTTAAGAGTGTTTGCATTAATAAACATTGCCAGTCCCCCCTCCCCCTTGTTCTCTCCGTAATCTTTACTTTAGTATAACCTGGGATATTGCATAGGGCAAGCTCACGTGTTCGTCGCAAGAAACCTCTGCCAATACTAGCACGTCAACTTTTATTTTTACCTGTCACCAAATGCAAAAAATTAAAAGATCCCAGTGCTTTATTAATGAACCTAAAATGTTTAGGTAGACTATGTCAAGACCTGTGAGAACTTTCCTATTTACTGTGGTATACCACTCATCAAAATTAGGTTATAAACTATTGAATATGTAAACGTTCATCAGTTAAATCCACATCCAATAAAAGATTTTGAGCAAACAACAATAAAAATAACAGAATAAATATATAACACAGTAGCCCATACACAACAATAAACAACAAGACCCCACAAAAATTTTATAAAACTCCCTAACCTGTAACAGACAATGAAAAAAATCTCCAACCAAAACAAAACAAAGGCTATAATTATACCAAATGTATGATTATCCCCATGACTCTTGAAGCAGCCAAACAATACCCAACAACAAACAATAACTCAAATTCAAACCATGAACACGAGAAACACCAACCATTAAAGCAATTAATACCTAGCAAAAAAACTAATATTATTAATGAGAAGAAAAAAGGAAACATAAAAACAATAAAATTAAGACGTACTGTACCAATAACCGGCAATAAAAGTAGTAATTTTCAGATATTAGGCCTACTAAAAGCCCCGCAAACACTGATTTTAGGCCCTACACAATTTTGCTGAGGTCATTCCAATATTTTGATAACCAATACATCTTTGTCATTTTCCTCCCCTTTTTTTGCGAGTATTTCGCCCGCCACTATACCAGACAAACCCTAAAAATTATGCGTCTTAAGCCCTCAATTTAGCCACTCGAAGTAATTGTCCTGTACTGCGGGCATAGGTTCTCCATTAAAGTACACATCACGTATCTTGGCCCTTCTTCCATTCTTCAGCCAGAGGTCCCTTGATGTCCTTGGAGTAGTACTGAACGATGATTGTGGGAGGCTTTCCATCTCTCC
>NW_025787807.1:0-13626 GCF_021130785.1 Homalodisca vitripennis
GTTCTTTTTTTCTTTTTAAAATTTAGGGGCAATGGGCTAGTTCTTTAAAAGATTATTTGGTTTGTTGAAAAGAGGAACAATAAATAAATAAACTTAACTGGCATCAAAAGTCATTTTATTTATTTAGACTCTTACTTAAATATCAGAAAATATTGACAAGTTCTGGATCACGTTTTTATAGGTTTTTAAAATACAAACTACTACCCGCCGAACAAGAAATAACAGCCACACCGTCTTTACTTTGTAGTTAAAGGTTCAATGGTTACTTTAGCCGATTATTACCAGTTTTTTTATTACATTACTGATCGTCTGTCGAAAAACCTTGTATACTATTGTTTTTATATAATTTGCATTATTTTTAACCCGGGATCCTCTGATTTACTCATCTGTTTCGCACGGCATGAATTAACCTGAAAATTGACGCCTTATATTAGGAAATGGGCGCGCGAAAGGAACGAAGAAGTTCAAAAGGAACCTCAGTTGTATCTTTTCGAACATTAGAGACATCCAAGGACTACAATATCAAGTAAAAAACCTAGATTGAATAGATATTCTCATTTTCTCTTGAGAATACTCATTCTCAGATTGCTGCATAAGCGGTAGGTGAAAAATGGAGCATTAAATCAACATTTCAATGAGAGATCAACCCCCTTCCCACCATAACTAGTTTACTCTTTCTGTATGAAGAAAGCAGCACCATGGAAGGGAGTCGAGATTGAAGTGTTTATTTACTTTCCCCTTCACATTTTTTAAATATCTTGATCCAGAGGACAGAGTGATTACAGTTTCCTAGTGGGAAGGGTACTTTGTAGCCACCTAGTGTAGCAAGTGGCGATGGTGTAATATTAGAATTGAGGATAATTGTTATATATTGAACATCTCTTGATACTTAGCCTTTCAAAGTTTTCCTTTCACACAAATGGCTTCAATAGTCTTCTACAGAGATGCTTGAATAAAGGAAAACAGCCACATCCACGAGTGGAGGATTAGAATTGGTTTCTTAGGGCTCCACAAAGAGAACATTTGCTGAAATTACAGGATGTAGGGAGATGGTCTGTTCTCTACAGTTTTCTAACCTAGAGGAATTTACCATTACAAAATATATTTATGATTAATATTATACTCTTGTATCATTTTTAAATGGTACATTTTTAACACTGTTCAGTGCGGAGTTTAGGTAGTTTCTTTTAGCAATTCTATATTTATTATTCCAAGTCTAGGTTTTTTTAATCCAAAGTCAAACAAAATGTCAAACCAATACATTTGTTGTTTAATCTTTCACATCTTAAATATATTACTTAGCGTTGTGTGGGTTTGACGGATGTCAACTGTATCACTATTATGTGCTCTTACTGTCACTAAAAGATAGCTGTCTTTTTATCGAATCCCATCGCATGTATCATATTCAATTGCTGCTGTCTCGTCACTATCTCGCCAGATCATGCTCCATTATTCAGTACACTTCCCCGCCATACTCGCTGACGGCGACAATCCAAGAGCAAGACGTCCTGGATCACTTTATTCTGAATATTGCGTCAACGTACGTCTCACTGTGCGGTAAAATACTCTACAATTCGGTTAAACTTGGAAAAAAGGTCTTTTTCAGATCGTTCCATTTTTCAGCTTCCTGAACGTAAAATAATGCACCTTATCGGTTTATATTAGCGAATCAATCAATAAATTAATTTAGTCGAACAATGTTTACAAGTATTTAAATTTATTGAATTTTATTAATACTATAAAAACTATTTGCTACATAAACTGTTTGGAAGAATTTTAAACATACACTATATATTAAAGGGCGTTCATGTACATATTTGTGCCGGTATTAAAAAGTGTTTAGTTAAGTGTAACATGATCATGTATGTGACAAATTGATTCAAAGTTATACTTCTCTTTACTAAGGGAAAACTGATTTTTTTTGGACATTTTTCTTCATCGTTCAGTGAAACAATAAAATCAGTAACACTACGTTTCGAGGGATATTCAATCTGATCTCTTCCATACGGGTATAAATTTAAACCATAATACATAATTACAATAACTAGGTTATAAATATAATCAAGTCATACCAAAGCCGTTGATGTGTGCAAAAACGCATAAGTCAGGGAATCCACAACCCACAATGTTGTTTTGGTCAACTTCACACTAAACTCTTAAAAACTAATGCACTTAATAAAAAAAAACTCCATTACAACATCACTAATCATTAAAAAAACTGAAACCTACAGAGGGAAATAATACAGGTCACAATACGTCTGTCTGCATTCATCTACTTAACCAACCTAACGACTCGAACTGACACGAGGGCACTAGCCAATGGCAATCGTCACGGCACAGACAAAAAACAAGATGGCGGAAATGGAAAATAAAAAAAAAGGGAAAGGAGCACGCACGCCACACCAGGACCAAGCATTGTAACAAGCCTTATGTAAGACGTATTTTTCACTCACGACGAAGTAGCAGTTAGCATTATTACATCTATCGCATTTATATTCTTGGTGTGATATCGGTTCATACTATTTCGTTTTTCGGAAAAAAATATATATCTTGGCCCCGCAGTATCCAGAGTTGTAATAATTAGTTTATTTGATGTCATTTACAAGCCAATGAGAACCTGACCCCCCCCCCCCCCCCCAACCCCGATATGTGTGAATCACTTTTCAAGGACGTATTACCATCATCGAAACTTGATATTGGCTACGTACTAATAATGATTATCATAACCTACATTTTCAAATCCCAATTCGCTCTCGGAAGATATTCACTCTCGGTGATGGTTCTATGTCACGTTTCAGCCATATTCCATAGACGGGGTATGCATTAATTCTTTGCATGTATGTAATAAAGATCAGTGTGCAAAGTTTCAAGGCTTTCGCTCAATTTGATTTCAAGAATTAGTGGCAACAAAAATAGGGGCTGAATTTTAAGTCCTTGTGATAACTTGAAAACCGATCTCGAGAATAATCCTGTAGGATTAAGTTATGCTTCAATAACGCTAAGGAAAATTCCCAGAAGAGCGTTATTCACCAAATCAAAGAAAAATGTAAACCTAGGACATCTCACTGAGGATAATTACTAGGAACCCTTTTTATGTCAACAGAAATTACTTGTGGTCTGTGCTACGTACCGTTCGGCCGCGCCGGTGCGTATTTTAATAGGTCTCGCCGTCCAAATAGCGCTGCGAAGAGTGTTCAAGGGAAACTTCAAGTGTTTTATATTTTCTGTGATCTTAAGGGACAAGGATGAATTTTGAAACTTCAATTTAAGTATAATGCCAGGGCTGAACTATGTAGGTTTGTTTTAAATTTTTTTGGTACTATTATTACGTACTATGGTTTTATTGATAGATACTGATTATTCATCATAGGATTGCCATCATATTTCCAAGACCGAACAGCGCCCGCATCACCGGAAGTCCTAGTCTAGACACTCACTGGAAAAGGACATCATCTCCTTAGTTATATATGGGATATTGTCAAAAACACATGGCTATTCAATTAATGGTAGGTTTGTGTGCCCTATCCATTTAACTATTTCGTGCTCACTGCATGGAACCTTGAACTTAGGACATGTGAACATACTCCAAGAAGGGATCATTGGGATTATACTCCAATGAGTCAAAATGCAACAACCGCTTCAGAGACTTCCAGTGAATGTTGATGGGGAAAAGTAATATTCGCACGATATAAACACAGTTTAAAAAACCAAAGTGAAAGTATATAGTTGTACAAATATAGTTCGTTTCATGAAGTTAACTACATTTTGTGATATCTTAATAGTGGTTCGACTGATTTGTGAAAAATAACCCTACATTAAAAATGTTTTATCTACAATTTGGCGGCCGGTTTCACAAATACTGTGTGGTATCCGCTTTGAATAACATTTAGGAAAAATTACTGATAGACTTTAATACTAAAAAACTATTACAGGGATTTTTGAAGTTAAATTTATTTTTATTAAAAACAAAATTGTTTATCGAAGCTATGTTGTACATTATGTTGCACTGAACATGTTTAATAATTTTTCTGAATATATTATACGCAATTTATAGAATGAATGTTAATTCTTTCCTCTGTATAGCCAATTAATTTGTACGAACTATCACAAAAAGTTATAAAACAAGACTTTTTACTAAACAAATTACACCTTGAGTCCTGTATAAAATTCTTTAGCCTCGATACTAGTGCGTAGGGGGGGTGTCGTGTTCTACCCCCCGTTTCTTCACCGCTCCAAACCAACGGCGACGGAGTTGTAGCGGTCATTCCAATTCTTGTACAATCTAGCACCGCTCACCAGGATTGTTCATACAGGCCACGGTCCCACATTGCAGGAATCGCAGTCAATGGTTAATTGAGTGCAGATTGTTGACGCTTGTTCTGGTTGGAGTTGAGACCGAGCTTAAAAGTTAGTTTGTTACAGAGGTTTGCTGCGATGAACCCACCTTACGATTCTCCGGGAATTCTCTTTTTGTTGTTAATTGGTGTGGAGGAAGTACCGAAGTGTCTGATGGCTTCTTGTCCTTGAAAATTTTCTGGGCTGTTATCTTTCTTTTTCTGATTTGTATGTGTTTTAGGGACATTTTTATATTTGAATCTGCTTTATTTCTCTAATGCGGGCACTAAAATGTGGGTTACTGACTCTTCCTTTTAAAGCCTGTTTTTTTTCGCGCTTCTGCTAATTACTGAAGACTGTGCTTTCGAAAAAGACCTTCTCTAAATTGTCGCGATGTTTGACAAACCTCACCTATGATACCAAAAAAGAATTTGTCACTTCCTCTTGAACCAAAGTGAAAGTTTGTAAACTTCTTCTTCCTTCCACCAAATCCAAAATTTCTTGGGCCGAACGACTTTGTTGTCTTCTCTACCCTAAACTAGTGCACCTAGGGGAGATAATGAAACGCCTCTTAATGTTTTCTCTCTTAAATCTCATTGAAAATAACTTTTAAAATTGGCGCTTTTGTTATGTTACGAATACGCGTACGGCGAACGAAACCCGAGAAAAGATGAACCTGTAATACTAATTTTTGGTTTGGGTATTCTAAAATTAGGCACATAAAACTGCACGCCCGATAACAGTATCTCTAGAAGATTTTGAAATCTTCAAAACAAATTTACCATCACCAAGGTTTCTTGTGAAATTTCATTGGAATATTGAAAAGTTTAAAATTTCACAGTCACATTTAGAAGGATAACTAAAAGGAGTCTTAATGTATATAGAACAGGACATCATGATACTTATAAAATACACTGCCACCTTTCGCTCATATCAAGTTAAATGGGATAAACTAATTGTTGAAATGAGTGTAAGTAAACAAACATGGATCCCATGGATATAAACAATTTTTTCAAATTCTATTAAGCATCTATTGACACATTCTTTTTAGTTACCAAATCTTAATTAAACCTAAAAATCTGTTTGAATTTGGCAGATTATTTTTACTCTTTTTTAGTATTATGTTTTAGTGTTTTATAGTTAATATATTGACAAAACTAATACACACAACACAATGCTTTAAACTTATTTTTTTAATTGCGTGGGGCATTTTTGTGATAGCACGTCAGACGCTTCACAAAAGGTATTTGTGGACAAGGTATTTGCTTTTGTGAAGTGTTCAGGACAAAGATAGCACTTAACTTTCGAAAAATTATACGTGTATAAATTAAAAATATAAGCTCAAGTTCTCAATAATAAACTATTAAGTTGTTTGTCCAGTCTAGAAATATTCTGTACTAGGAAGATCTTAGATTTACGATGACTTTATTCTTTAAACTTTCTGTAAAAACCTGGGAAAATTATCTTTATAGTTTGACACAGACCATTTGAAGAGGAAAGGTCTTACTGGGGGTTACAAAACACAACATGATTGAGATAAATACCTTTAAATTTCTTGAAAAAGGATTATATAATATTCTATGTCAACATGGAATTTCCACCACAGGTTTGTTTATTGAAAGGAAAGTACCGTATTTTGTGATCATACCTCCAAAATAAAGGTTATGTAGAGGGGTTTACGAACGTTGCTGTAACATGTTCTTAGTTATACTTTTAACATATATCTAAAAATTTTAAGAGCGTTATTCAAGCGAATATACTCACTCCCAACCAATCATTACATGTTTTATGATTATTCCCAAACTTCTTAATCTTAATATGTAATTGTTAGTTCTATTTACCGTTGTGTAAAATTTGTACTGTAATGTGTGTCAGAAAATATAATAATATCAATTCGTTGGATTCATGGTCATAAAATATCGAGTAAGTTTACAGAAGTAATAAAAAATATTATTGATTTAAAAAAAAATTCAGATCACATAGGGGCTAACTTTAAATACTACAGTTAATTTTGCAAGAAACAAATTATGAAGTGATGCATGTGATGGACACAAAGCAAACTTGGGACATTGGTTTACTCTTTCGTTCGTCTTTAATTCAAAATATATATATAATATTATTTTAATATAATTATTTTTTTATTTTCCCTACAAGAATTTTTCCACATTCACATAGTATAATATTATCAATTAGCCATCTAGATGCAATCACACCAACCTGTTTTTATATACATAAAATGTGTGTATATATATATATATATATATATATATATATATATATATATATATATATATATATATTATATCAAATCAAATCAAATCAAATCACGTTTATTTCCACACACAAAAAGAAATGAAATACAAAATAAACCTTTACATTGAAATGATAACAAATGTAGCATTTGTATATTATCTAATTCATATAAACATACAGAAGTATTCTAGTAATACAATTAAAAAACTAAAATTAATAATTAACGTTAAATAATATAAAAAAAAGACTTGTGTTACATAAATAAATCAATATAATGAATAAAGAGATGATATAATAAAGAGATATATATATATATATACATATACATGGTACATACACATACATACATATCCACATACATACACGCATACCTAGTAAAAACAGCATTAAATTTGCTACATAATTTCTGGATAAATTCAAATAATGGGAAAAGAGCCTACATGGGCCTCAATGGCCTGTGCGTAGACTCGAGTTGAAATTGTTACGAATTCGGAATTTTATTCCTCGAAGCAGAATGTTAGATTTAATTTACTATAAAAAAATTTTTGGAAAAAAAAAAAAAATTAAATTGAAAGAAGGACATCTAAAGCAGAATAAAAACCTACGGAATATGACCTAAGAATTCCGATAATCCAGACAATATAGGAAGGAGAAAAGTAGACAAACAAAAAATAAAAATTAAGTGACGTGAACAAAAAATTACAAAAAATAGGCTAATTTACTTAAAGTGATTGGATTTTATTATATATAGTTTCGAAGAGGAGGAGGAGAGGAAGGAGACCAGTGCCGTCAGTCAGATGTTAGAACAGTCTAGGTCCGTCTGGTAAGTCAACCAGAAGATAAGTAACTTGCGGCACTCTCACTGCTTATGAGAATCAAAAAACTCCTTGACATGTTTCTTAAAAACCTCCAAGAAGAGAGGGGAGAAGTCGAACAGCTTGAAAAATTTCTAAAAACTATTAGAATAATTCCGTATATAAAAATGTGTGCTAAAAATAAAAACACTGTTTGTATGTTTTCTCGCCAAAAGATTTTGTGTCTGGTTGAAATAGTGTTTTTGAATGTCCGACTATACTTTATGCATATCTTGTGTTTATTAACAAAATGTGGGAGGTTTGTAGAAAAAAAAATTTGAACCGAAATGTTTTGTTAAATATGAAATAAATTAAAGACTTTAATAAAAATTGTTTCTTAATTGGCAGGAAATTCCTGTTTCTTGATAATCACAACTAAATCAGAGGGATATTCGTTTTCTACACTTCGCAAAAAACCGGCTTTCAGAATATAATTTCTGAACTATATCTAAACTTTTGATATGTGATAGGAAAAGCAACCCCACCCCAAGCATAGAATGCCATACGAGAAAAAAAGGGATTGCACATAAAGCCAAAAATATAACGATTTTAGTTTCATCAAAACTCAAAATGTAGCTATTTAACTGCCTAAAAGCAATTATTATACTTTCTTGACTTTATTTTTTAAGAAAATTAATGTGATCTATCACATTTCATTCGAGAAATTCAAAACAAACACCCAAATATTTGTATGACGACCACTTTCTCTCGAGATATTATATTACATCCACATGGCCATTGTTATAGTGATTATTTAACCAATTATGAATAATTAAATCGTTGTAAGGTTGTAATCTGAATTCTGCATTGTAAGAGAAAGGGGGCATTTCCATAAATTTAGTTTTTGAGGATGTTAAGTTGATAAGAAAAACCAATTTGGTCCATTTAACCCATTTTTTTAATTGTCCATCGAGGTCATTTAAAGATTTATTTTGAAAAACATCCTGCCAAGTGATTTACCTTTGGATAATAATTAAGCGTGCTCGTCAGCAAAAAAGAAAATAGTTTACCATGAGATTCTGGCCAGTTTTGAAATTGTTGTTAATGTTATAATCAAAAATAATATAGGGCCCAATGTGTGCTTCCTTGAAACTTACACCATAATCCCCCCCACCCCCCCCAGGAAAGCTCATCACCATTCACCCAACACGCAGACAAGGACACGATACTGCCTGTCTGGCCGAGCAAAGGTTAGGCTCCTATAACCAATCGCGACGAGCATTACCCGATTACAACCTATAGCCTGCATTAATTTGTTAAATTAATTTGTTCTCTATCTACACTATCAAATGCTTTTCTTTTTAGGTCAAGGAAAATTAAAAAGCTCCTCATACCATCTGACACAAACAAGTATGATAAATTTCTTTGTTTACCAATTCAAATGAGAACGTCTCTGAAATGGTTTTTATCAGCCCTAAACCCGTATTGGACCACTCTCCGCTAAAAATATGGTTTGTTAGTGTGTGTTGAAGGTTAATTTACCAAACTGCTCTTTGACTGATTTCTCTCCAGCACCTTAGAGAACAGCACTTAACAAAGACAATGGGTCTACGATAGTTATTTTTTCTCCGTAAATGTGCCTAGCCTTGTGAAGTGGGATTACTTTAGCTAACTTAAAAACTATCCAGGGAAATTATAGACCGTACGCCAAGCTAAGATTTAAAATATATTTGTAAGAAAAGGTTTTTAGGAGAAAATATGAATTATGTATCCTTCTGGAGTGCAGAAGCTGTGGCACGCCCTGTCATAACCAGGTAGCCAGGCACCCGACCACGTAGTGCAGTTTAATGTAGTCTGAATAGGGTCCAGTTTTCAGTGGACAGTCCCGAAGCTAGTGAACAGTGAGTCTCGCCCCGTAATCTGCATCTTCGTATCAATTAATGCACCACCGGCACGGTGTTAATTAGAACTTGCCAAGTTATGTCCAAAAACGCTAGAAAAAAAATCATGTTAGAAATCGTGTTAGCGACTTCTTTACATACACCGTGAGTAACACTTGGTTAACATTAGGCATAGATACCTTTCTACCGGAAAATAAACCCTTATTATTATTTCTTTTACCTGCCAATTCGTTATAATTACAGTTCCTAAACAATTTTGGATTATTTTGATTATTTCGTTTAATTTAGTCCCTGTTAGTAAATACAACACACGCTTAGACGTTTTGAATAGAGATTGGCAATAACATTGCCCTTAATGTTCGATAAGTTATTTTTAAGAATTATATTTAAAAGGCTTGTTTTTTTTTAATTTTTTCTTCTGCTCAATTTATCTCTATCGCGAATTAATTTGAATCAGAATCATTTGTAATCCCAAAGGCTTAAGCCTCTTGAAATTTTTTTTCTAGATGACTTTTTTAATTGGTTTTCTAGAACTTATCGACTCGCTTGGCCTACCATATTTACAAAATTCGTATGACTAGAAACCGTTTAACATTTTTCGTTCTGAAAAATCGTTCTTCCAGTTCAATATGAGCAAGATTACGGGACATAGAATGCAGAAGGTTCTCATAATCGCGTCTGTGTGAAGCTGTATTTGTCATAACCGATCGGTGCTGTAAACAGGGGAAAAAGTAAATTGTAAGACCACAGTTGCTATACGTGATCAGTAATCTACAGTCTGTAACACAAGCTGGCCTTGGTACGTTGTTCATGTCGTTTATAAATCGTATAATAAAGATGATTCCAGGGCATGACTTTTCCTAGATTTTGTTACCCTTTGTTGGTTTATCTATACAATGCACATGAGACCAAGCACCTACTATACAGTTCAAGTATCTGTCCAGTCATAAGGGGAGTTTGTTTTTCAAGGTAAGGTCAATCAAGTTGAAATCTCCGAGCTAAGATAATTATTCTCGTCCTTATTCAAACTGTCAAGATAATGTTTCTAAAAGAATCCCAAAAAAAAAATAGTTGAATGATCTGCAGCTCAATACGTACGGTTAGTAGAGAAGCCACGAGAACAAAAAGTTTTATGACAAAAATTAAAAGTAGAGTTTTATGCCCGTACGTGTCACCTACTAGAAATCTGTGATGCAAGCAACATCTGGACAGAACCGGGTTTTATTGGAAGGTAAAGACAACTACACCATCAGCCTTGTTAGCGCATTGCTTATTCAGTATGTAAGTACAAAGTCAAAACCCGTCAATGGTCCAGCCCCCTCCTCACCCCCCCCTGTCCAACCCAACACTCTGTCAATATTATTATATTCTAGCGAAAGGAAAATCATCTTACAATACCACATACAAAAGTTCGTCAAAGTTTTTTTGTAGAATACTTCTTATATTGCAATGGAATATTTTTTAAGTTTATTCAAACAGTATTAACTACTAAAAAAAAATCTTTGTATTCCCCCCCCCCCCCAAAATATGATTCCAGTTCCTAAAACAATCGTTGTGGGATAAAACAAAGAGTTGTCATCATTCTCACCATTTATGCCGTTCAAGGCCTAATCACCCGGCCCGGCCGGTCTAAATATTTGAAAGTTAATACAAAGCTATATTTTTATAAATGCGTATACGTACCCCTGGGCATACACAGAAGTTTTAATTAGCACTTAAATATTGCATAATATTAATATGTTACTTATTTTGTACTTCAGTAAGAATGCATTTATATAAATCCATATTATTACAATGTAATTACATTTAAAATGGTCCAATTTCCAGTAGACGATTAAAACAGGACTTGCATAATTATTACATTTTAAAGTCTTTCCAAATTTAAGAGATTGCAGTACTTACATAGACCAAATTTAGAATGTTTTGCGAATTCTGATACATTAAGTTTTAATCATTCAAAATAGTTTTCGGGTTAAATAATAAAGATATTAAATTAGTGGAAAGACAGGACTAAATAAAAGGACATCTGTGTACATAAATTAAATAGTAACTAAATGTATTTAATTCTATATAAATATTAAATCTTAATTTCTTACACCTAGGCCTACTGATGCGTTTGATACCATAAATAAACATTAATAAGTATAATAAACAAGGCGTATGCTTGTTATACAGTTGCTGACAATTAATTACCAAAAACAGACAAATGCAAATGATAACAATACTAAAAAAATTGAATTTATTTTTTCAATGTTTTTACTCACTTAAAGAAAAAAAATATCGCAAATATGTAATTTAGAAAATATTTAATTGATTACGTAATAAATAGTTAGTTATATTCGAATTTATTAATCCGTAAAATACTGATATTAAATTTTACATGAAAAGAAAATTGTAATATAAATTTTGAGCCTCTCTTGCCTATTAGTAACCTGACTTTCTCATAGGAAGTTAAAATACAAAAACCAGATACACCAAACTAATTTAAAAACCAATTACATTCAAATCTCATTGTCATACTTAATATTATCATTTCCTCGTACAATAACCCTATTCGAGAGAAAAATGAAATATTATTTTCTCTAATAAAGAAAGTGTATTGTATAAAAAAAAAAAAAATTATAAATGTAGTTTTAGTATTATATAAATTACAATACAAATTGAAAATTTAAAAGTATCTTCTTTATGGACATAAAAAGTGAATAAAACTAAAGAAAAAGCCTGATTTATTATTACTAAAACGATTCATTATATTAACCGAAAGAAAAACAAATTTTACAGACGTATAAAAACTTACTTTATGTAATGCGGACCACAGAGGAAAGTTATTCTCTTGTCCAAACCTGTCGAGATCCATCCATCATGTGACTGCGAACAGCCTCAGCACCCTCAGCAAGCCTTGATGACGAACCTTTCTCCGTTGGAAAAATCCGGCTAGGGAGACGATCTTCCCCCTCCCGCTTAAGCAGCACGGCGAGCCTTCCCAGAAACGCGCTTTATTTGTGAGGTGTCAGGTGGTCGTTCATCGTTATAACAATTACTCCGTGTGATGAGATGGGTGGATGTCCGCGGCGTTTTAAATTCTTTCTTCGTCCTCGCTCGCTGCCCTCAGCCAGTCCCTCCTTGACGCGTCTGGAGACGAACTGCCACAATAATCGGCGGATGTACATGCCTTCTCGTGGACGTAAGCTCGCAGACCGGGATGAGCGATCGTATATGTCCTCCATCCTGAACTCAAGAGTCCAAGTCGACCCGGCAAAAAAAATATGTGCTGGAGACAGTCGACAATATTTTCATTGTCAGTCTTTGGCAGACCGACTATCTCCCACATTTGCAGAACCGAGAGTGCTGCTCGGTATCGTGCAGTCGCTGTTTGCAAAGTCCTCTCACCCTCAGCCAGCCCACGCGTCATTAGCATGCTCCAGCCTGCTGCAGCGCTGCCTGTAGTTTTTCCTGTTCACCCTCCAGCTTAATCACACAAAGTCGCGCATACCTTTTATTTCGTCTTGCAACAGCACTAACTGATCGACAAACACTACATTAAATTTGCCTTCGTATATCGATTTTTAGGGCCCGAATAGCTTCTAAAATAGAATTTTTTGTCTTCGAGGTTCCTCACTACTGCCGAACTGAAAGCATTCGATTTAGATTCCTCAACACATGAAATCACACTTCAAGGTTTTATTTTTAGATTTAGTGAAACTTTTGGTCGATCCTGCACGCTGTGCACGTGGCATGAAAAACTATGCCTACAGTTCGACGCACTTGGCTACTATATCACTCTCGACAAAGGACTTTGTTACACTTTTTCTATACAGTTATACGGCCATGATAACACACTATTAAAATTAAAAATATATATTTACAAAATGTTTGATATAATACTTTAATAACTGTAACAGACAGGCGCGTACAGTCAGGACCGTACGCCGGCACAGGTTAACGACAGCGGTGTTCAGGCAATCAGCGGTCGGAGAAAGATAAGGACACACGACTGCCTCTCAATCGACGATCTGATTAACAACCTGATAACAACAAACATAATAAAAATTACATATTTAATATGAAGTGCGGCCCTGCATTGCGGCAAACGTCTGATCACATGTGGAAGTTCTTTTTCAGTGTTTCAAAAATTTTGATATCATGTGAGGTAAATTTGTTTTTTCTTGTAATAAATAAAATAGCAAATTCTAACAAATATACTTATAAAAGCAGTTATAAAACAAGACGCAGAGTTTTAATAAATATTTTTATTTTGTTCAATAAAATATTATTAAAACCCATTTGCAATATGAATGACACGAATACACAACTATTGTAGTTTGTAACTTTTCATCTCTTTT